>NW_010263660.1:0-25045 GCF_000690775.1 Eurypyga helias | reverse complement strand
GCCCGGGGATGGGAGGGCCCGCGCTGCCGCCTCACAGCCGCGTCGCTCCTGGCAATGCCTCTGCGTGTTGCTCGGGGCTGGGAGCTGAGGATTAATCTGCAGTCCATTGAACACTTGCTTAAAATCGCGCCCGGGCGTGGTTTAACCTCGTCCGAGGTTGGGTACCTCGGGTCTTGTCTTTCTCTCCTAGCAGCGAGGCGCTGGTTCTGCTTCTGCCGAAGTGCTGCGGTGATGTGCAGGATCCCTTCTGAGAACCTCTCCTCTTAAGCAGCCCAGAGTCGGTTTTGGACATTTTAGTCTCAAGAGGTTGAGGTGACGTGGGGCTCTCGGTCTCAAGGAGCATTTCTGCCCTACCAGTCTGAGGCTGAAATACCTCGAGTTTTTGACGTTAGCTTTTGAATCCATGTTGGCCCCTTTTTCCTTGAGCGTGAGCTGCAAGGAGCTCGACAGCAACGGCATCTAGGTCAGTGCTCTGTGTCAGTTACGTCAAGAAGGCTGTCGGCGTGGACCAAGCCAGCGTGGTCCCCGGGGCTGGAGGATGGAATGAGTCAGGGAATTGTTCTCGGTGATAGCACGAAAAATGCCTTCTCTCTTGTTGCCTGCCTCTGCGTTGCTGACGCCGTGCTCCTGGTTGCGTTTTTAAAAAGCATTTAGCGTTGTATGATTTACACTGTGAAATAATGTGTTAGTCTGGTGGCTTCACTGTAACATCGGTAATCCAGCTTTTTGCTGTAGTTATTTCATTCACTTGTACAGCACAATTTTGAAGTTTGAATTAATGTTTGAGGGTATTTTGCTCTGCTGGTGGAAGATGATTACCTGGCTGGAGAAAGATTGTAATGAAACTTGGTAATAACTTTGTGAGGAGTACTTTTCTTTTTTTAGATTGATCTTTAGTTTTGATTCATTAGTGCTCTCATTGTGCTGAATATATTTATTTCTGTGTACGTTCATCTGGAGTGTAAAGCGCTTTTGGGTATGTTGAGGAGAAGGAACTGACTGGCACTACAGCCACTGAGACTTGTGTCTCTACAAACACATCAAATGCAGTGTGTGTGTTTCATCTCTTTTTCAGTTGCTCTATTTGACTGTTAAAACTGGTCAAATAATGCAATCCAGGGAATAATGTTAAGTAGTTTCATTAAGTAGTTGTACATATGCAATGATTTGCCTTGTGGTATTTTAGGACTCTTGAGTATCGTTGTTCTAGCCCTAGTAACACTTATTTATGGTTAAAATACGGTGTTTGGATGCATGAAAATTAATATATCATCTGTGCATTAATTTCAATAATAAATTTTTAGCTTATTTCTATTGTAGCTTAAGTTTTTAGTTTTCCCAGGGGTGACTAGGGTCCATTGTTTTGTTTTGGGCTTCCACCAAGCATAAGCTTTTGTTTCAAGTGTATACTGCCTAACAGATGATGTGGTAAAAGCTGTTTGCTTGTGTGTCTGTGCTTGCGCTCTAGAGTGATTAAGTACATGTTTTTCCTGCTTGTTAGCAAGGACTGACTTTGAAAAAGCTCCAGTATAGATTCCAATTCTCTCATCAGTTAGAATTCATGATGCTGTTAAGATTTTTAAAGCTATCTAATGCCTCCATTTTCTGTTTTGTCACCCCCTTCCTTCCTCTCCCCCTGCCCCACAGCTCTCTTTGGTAAGTTAAGTCCTATTTATGGACAGACTTCTTACAAGGGCCTGTAGCAACAGGACAGGGGGTAATAGTTTCAAACTAGAAGAGGGCAGATTCAAACTAGATACAAAGAAGACTTTTTTTTACAGTGAGGGTGGTGAAACGCTGGAGCCGGTTACCAAGAGAAGTGGTAGATGCCCCATGACCCTGGAAACATTCAAAGTCATGTTGGATGGGGCTGAGCAACCTGATCTAGCTGAAGGTGTCCCTGCTTATCGCAGGGGGTGTGGACTAGATGACCTTTAAAAGTCCCTTCCACCCAAACCATTCTATGATTTCAGGTGTTTTCTGTATACTGTTAAGTACCACAGTATAGTTTACTGGTATTCCTCCTTTTTTCCTCCCTAACATTCAAGTTGAATGAAGGAACGCTTGGGCCAAGGAAAGAATCCAGACCTGAGTTTTTCCATGTGCTTGAGGAAGAGAGTTTGCATGTTGGCAAAGACAAGAAACTGAGGTTTTTTCTTCTTATAATACAATGGAACTTCATTTGGCCTGAAGAAAACAGTCCTAAAGTAATAATTGCTACATGATGCAAACTCCAGAGTCACCAGGAATTGGTTTGGGCGTTCCAGATGTGGACTGGTAATGACTTTAGACTGCTATTTGCTCATATGTTTTTTTCCCAGCATGTTGTGTCCGTTTGACTAGATTTGGTTTAGATTTAACTAAAAATGTATGAGCATGTGGCTTATTTCTGGTTTACCTTTTTAAACTGTTTTTTGTTAACATAGGAAGCGTAGAAAGCTTTTCTGGTATAATTTTTGATGCCGCTTTGGTTCAGGCGTGTGAACATACATATCTGATTTTAACTTTCTCAATCAGGGTTTCTTCTTGTTGCACTCTGTTTTCAAGCATAATTTGCCAACTTTGTGATTACATCGGCAGTAAAGACTTTAAAACAGTTTAAGTGTTAATTCATTTTTACCGCAGTATTTCTAAAAGGCGTGTCTGGAATGGGCACCTTTCATGACTGAAGCCTCTTGGTATGTACATTGAGCATGTAATGTAACTGGAAAAACCCTTTTTTCTTTTTCTGTTAGTATGTTTGGATATGGAGGAGAAAAATTAACCATATAGAGGCTCACCCCAGCCCCCAAGGTGAACTCCAAAATTAGTGTTGTTTAAGGCTGGAGATACATGTTATTTGCAAAGAGTAATGTATCTATACCAGGAATCATTAGCTGGAGAATAATTATGAACGTTGGGGAAATAATATTCAGGGCATATATTTAGAAGCTTGCGCTCGGGCTGAGAACATATGCTATTCATGTGTATCTTCTAAAAATATTTTCACATGCAAATTACACACCCGTTGGCTGCTTACTTCTAACCAGATTGTTACTGCATCGTGGTCCCTGAGAAACTGAACAAGGAGTGGGAGGTACCGACTGAAAACTTTAGCTCTGAAGGTTTTCTTTGCGAGGCTTTCCTTCTTCTTTTAAGGTTCTTTTATTAATTTCTGGAAAAATTTAAACCTGCAAAGTGCCATTTTTGGAAATGTAAGAAGATGACCATAACTAATTAATTAGATGTATAGTCTTTTTCTGTTCAGTGCTTAAACACATTATTAATGTTCTCTTGTTAAATATATACCACAAGAAAGCTTACAGTCACAATAATCTTAACTTTGGTAATTTTTGTGTATATAAAGTCAAGATTACTGTGATTGTAATTGCATTTCATAACTCATTTTAAGGTCACAAGCTACTAACATTACTGATTTTAATGTGTACATGTAGTATCCTTTGGCTGTTACATCATAGTATTTTAACCAGAGAGAGGAAGATCTTTTTTGAGACACAGATTATAAAATCAGTAGCTAAAACGTGAGGCCAGGTTCTTTTTTGTCCACTGCTGCCTGTTTAAATCCTTTTTTCTGGAGTAAAAAACCTCTTATGTTTTTGTGACACCCCCTCCATGCCCCCTACTCATTGAAAGTAACTGCTACATTGTGTCCCTACTATGGTGTCTGTAGCCTTGCCACAGCTATTCACGGTTCTGAGTTAAAGGTAGACCTTTTTTTTTTCCCCTTGGGTCTTAAGAGTGGTTCTTATTTTGTCATCCTTAGCAGAGGCATCATCTTTGCTCTGTAGCAGAGTGAAACTGAACACTTTAGGCCTGATGCAGTGTTCTCGGAAATCATTGCAAAGACTTCCATTGAGGAATTGCAGCTGGCATTCAAAATACTTCTTCATTTTCATTCTCTTTCAGTTATTTTACCTCCCTGTCCTACAGCCTGTAGGCTTCTGACTCCATTCCAGTAGGGAACAATAGCCACAGCTTAGTAGCTTTTGTGTTTTCAGAAATGAATTATTTTCAGGAGTATTTCTAGTGGGAAAGTATCGATGATGAATTGTAGCTTCAGAATCCCGTGTACAGGTGGGTGATCTTTGTATGATCATGGTCACCGTGTTGTGCGTTTGCGTCCGTAGGATCCTTCCAATAGTTAGGTTGCATTCACAGTGTTGCAGTGCTACTTTTAGTGCAAGTCAGCCTAAATAGAAAATACATTTTAATGTTGATGGAAGAAATTGAATTGGACCCAGAATGAGATAATACAACAGTCAAAGAAACTCTTGTCTCTGTAAGGGCAAAGATCTTGGCTAGCTTGATTATGATGGTAAGGACTTTGAAAACTGATGTTAATTAAATGACGTGCAAAATAAAACGGATTAGAGGAAGCAAAGTGTTTCTGAAATTAAGTGAACAAATCATGGATAATGTTTGATCCCCAAATGCAGTATGTTAGTTTCTGGTCTCATACTGGTTTTTAAATTGGTGTTGCTCTTTAAAGGTAGGTTGTATTTGACTCTTCTTTTTCTTTGGCCTTTATACTGCCTTTCTGTTCTTCTTCATGGAAATCTGAGGTTTCTAAGGAGTTTGGGGTTTTCTTTCTTTGTTGTGATTATAGTTTTTTGATTTTAGATTTTGAGTGATTTGACATACATCAGAAGTCAAAGACATTTTATTAGTAAGGCGATTCATTAGGTTGATTTTCAGCAATAGCAGCTGAAGTGGTGTTTTACAGGACTTTGGAAAATTGTGTTGATGTAAAATGTGCTGTTTCTCTTTTGTGTGTATTTATAAAAGGGAAATCAACTCCAAATTATATCTGTGCAAGCATACAATATTTGATGTAACATATGTACAACTGGATGTGATTCGACAAGGCCAATGATATATTTCCTGAAAAATTCAAAAGTGACAGATTGTCCAGTCTTACTTATCTGGTTAAACTTATACAGACATATTGTTACCTATTCATTAGAGGCTTTTCCCTATGGGTACTTACAGACACTTGAGCTAAATTTTACCACCATTATCTTGTCCTTTCTTATTTAGTCTTGGATGTTTTTGTATGCTACAACCCCATTTAGAAAAACATCCTGTGTAAGGATGCTAGTACTGCTAGAGCCATTGATGCTGTGCACAAGCAAAGCTTCAGCTGCTGGTCTCTCTAATTAAAGTGCTGTATAAATGCAAAAAAAGACTTATGGTTATTCTGAAGTTTAAGAATACCTGTCCTGTCTCATCTTTCTTGAAATCCTAACACATTGCATGCTTTCCTGTTTTTTCATAGAATTGCATGAGTCTAGGTAGTTTGTAAAACTTGGTGAGACTAATTCTATGTGAATTTAAAGTCTTTGGAAAATCTTTCCTGTTTTTGAATTATCCTTTGGTATTTTTTTCAGTGCATGAAAATGTATCAGCCTCGGTGTTAATGTGTGTTTGTGAAACAGCTAGTAAGTTGGACAGTATGAATTCATTCCCTAAATAGGGTTAATCTGAGAAAATAATTTGTTTTCATGAAGAGTAGGACAGGTATTTTCATATGTCAGTTTTTATTTTGTGGTGGTGTTGAAAGGCCACATCATGATGGAGTTTTGCTATGCTGGTTGCTGTGAGAATGCGTGTGGTTCTTCACCCTCAAAAAGCAAACATGTTGGGACCAGCGACCATTATGCTTCTATAAATAAATAAATAAATGTTTAACAAATCCCCAAACTGTTTGTAGAGCATTTTTCTATAATTCTTAAAGATCATTTTTATGGTTTACAGTAAAGAGTCCACAGTACACAAAAATGACCCTGAAATCCTGATAAATTAACAGAGTAAATAAAAATATTATGTTCTCTCTCAGTTGTATTAAATAAACCTAAGTTTAATTAAGTTGTATTGATATCTGAAGTTATTTACTTTAGCAAGTAATAAATGTTTAAATAAAATCATTATTTAGAAGATGAGCTTTTCTAATTAGTGTGGCAGAGTTCATGTATCGCCACACAGCCTAGATAACCTGATACTGTATTTCATGCTTCAGAACGGACCAGTTACTGAATTAATATAAGGCAAATTTCTTTCGTAATTCAGCTTGTGGTTTGGGGTAATCATGGTTTTATAAAAAAAGTTTCAACTTTTCTTTATTATTATTATTATTATTTGATTGTTTCAGTGATTTTTTTTTTTAAATTATTATTAGCAGTGCTGTACCATATTAAATGACTTCTTCATGCATGAAAGAAAAGGTGTAAACTTGAGCACAAATCCAGAATGGAGATCCCAATCAGAGCAAAATTAGAGGAACAACATAACACTGCAGTACTAAAGCAGAGGATCCCAAACTCACCCTGCTGTTCAGTCACTGGCACTGGTGATCAAAAGACTGTGGGTGCCAACGGTGTTAGTTTCCTTGGTTTTATAGGTATCTCTCAGAGCAGGACCTCTAGCCTACGTTCACCAACCTGTGAAACACATCTGAAACCAGAACCCAGCTCTGTGCTTCTTGTCTCGCTTACTGGTTTATCACCCTCCACTTCACTCCATCCTACTCTCACATACCAAAATCTACTCATCTACAGCAGGTCCACTTCCAAAACCGCTCTCAAAACAGCACCTGCCTAAAAGATGTTTTGAAGTGAAATGAAAGCATAATACTGGTTACAGAGGTAGCTGGGAAGTACTCTAATGTGCCATGCTTAGGGATGATGTGTGGCACGGAACTGGTCCCACAAACCCTTGTGCAGATAAGTAATCCTATCAAAGGCAGTTGAGTGCATTTGATTAAGGATTACATGCGATTAGTGGTCTGCAAGGTTAAGAGTGCGACCTGTATCATTAATGAGTTTTCAGGTATTAACGCTGCTTTGAGCAGAGGGTTGAACTAGATGACCTCTGAGGTCTGCTCCAACTAGAAGGATTTTTTGATTATCACACTTCTTATGCAAATAAATATTTCATTTAAAAAAAAAAAAAAATTTAATAAGCTAAGACTTGGTAAGTCATTGTGATTATTTCACCACTTGCATCATGTTGTAGCAGAGAGTTGCAAATTTGACCCAAGTTCAGGATTTAAACCAGGAGGAGAAATACACCCATTCCTCTTTGTCTGTTGCATTGAATTCCTTGTACACAGTTTCATGTCAGATTGAATTCCTTATATAGGAATATTCAATATTCCTAGCATACAATTGACTTGGATCCAGTTCTGGAACGAGTCCAGAGTAGGGTGCCTGAATAGTTGATGCTTTCTGTGTAGTTGAGCTGTGTGAATGGACTTACCTTTACTCCGCCTATTGTAGGTACTACTAGCACCGAGACTATGGTAACAAAGCCATCAGTGCAGACTAGCGGTTTGAGAGAGGCTTCAGCCCTAAAAACTTTGAGGCAAGGACTCAGAATGTGAGAGGGCATTCGTATATTAAAAAAAAAAACCAAAACCCACAACCAAAACCCACCACCACCACGTCAAAAAAAAATCCCAACAAAAGCCACCACTGTTAGAATATGCTGTGTAGATTCTGAATCTATGTAGGTGTCGAGACACAACTGCTTGATTTTAAGAAACACCACATGTGAAATGAATATTAAGATGAACAGTCTTTGCCATTATTTAAGAAATTGTATTTTGATTAACAGTAGTATGAGCTTTCTCATTAAGCTGTATCGGGAATCCATATGGATTTCCTTCCTGGCTTTGGATAAAATTTGTACTTACTGATACCTCCTTAACTGTTCCCATTTGGTATTGTTAATTACTTACTTTTAAGAAAGAAGTTGGTGATCGGGGAGGAAATCTCAAAATCAGTGGTTGTAAAGGGCCAATCGCTTTCACGTGCATGTGACCAGAAATCTTTTATGTAACACCCTAACCTTTTCAAATACGTGAGTTAACCACAGGAGCAGAATATACTTCTTGTCATGTCCTATCAGCAGCAGCATATTTGAGGGAAATACTTGGTTATCTGTACGCTTTTATTTAAAAAGAAGGATGGTAACATAGCAAGTAACATGTTGGAGTCTGCTGGACTTTTAGGGAGTATAGAAAGCAATTAGAAGGAACAAGAGGCACTAGGAAGGAGCTGAGTGATTTCTTTACGCTACTCTTTTGTGGACGTTTTATTCTTTTCAAATGATGTTGATGAGACATTAACTAATTATCAGATTAGAGAATCAAAAGACTGAATGCTAGAATAAAGTGCTCAAGACCCCAAAGCCATGAGGACTCATTGCAGTTCATTCATTCAGTGGTTCTAAAGGATGAAGTGGCTGATCTGCTAAGAATACACCTCCTTAGGTTGAGGTGCTGTGCCAGGCGGCCAGAAGCTATCAGGTGCTGTACATACCGTGCTCTTTAACCAAACACAAGGCGCAGATCTGGAATTTGCAGACCAAGGACTCCTATTTTAATGCCACGTAAGGAGATTTGAATACTGAATGGATAGTCAGGTAGTTCTGTGAGCACAAGATCTTACAGCACCTAGTTTCCTATATAGTTGTACTGTAGAGGTAGTGAAAAGAACCAGGTGCAGCTGGGGTATATATAAGGTGTCTCTTACGTATGTGCTTGTTTTCTAATTACATGGGGTTATGCTGTGGCCTTTACTTCGGTTTGGGCAGTTTGTGCGTAGGTCTGCTCTATCCACCTGCCCAGTACTTGGAATGCTGAAATCTCTGAATTCCTATTAAACTGTAAACTACTTTTGAATCTTCCTCTTTGACAAATCTGAAATCAGGTAGTGGATTCAACAGTTAAAAAGACACATTAAACAGCATTAATCTGTTCTGTCTTTAGTAGTCTAAACAGTGATCTACGTTGGTTCTGTTGGTGGTGGTGAAGAGAGACGCACTCACATACATATTCGTATACTCACGTGCCATGTGTAGTTATTCCACCTTAAATTTACAAGGTATGGCTTCTGGCAGGAAAACTGTAACCCAAGCAATTTTGGTGTGGCCCTACAAGCACTGATTTATGGTGCAGTTGTGGGGATGGTGAGCTGTTACGCAGAGCTGGAAATGAAAGGTAAAGCAGTTCAAGAATACCCTATACTGCTTTCAGTGGCAAAGCTGTGACCTCCCTCGTAGTTTACACTTAGGTGACAACAGTAATCTCTGAAGCCCTGACGTTCATAGCTGCGATTAGATACATGCTATTGTTTCCTCATTTTACCTCCTGTTGCATTAGCAGTCATCAGGCAGTGACTTGGATTGGAAAATTGAACCTGACTTCAAGAAGAATCTATGACAAGCAGTGATTTTTGGCCCAAGCTCGTTCCTTGGCATGGTACAGCGAGTGGCTCCACCAGTAGATACACCTGCACGAAGGAGGTTGTGGCACAAGGGTGAGAACAAGCAGCAGGAGGGTCATCGCTGTTTGGACTGCCACTCTTACCAAAATACATGGTCATCAGATTGTGCCTCTGGAATCTGTCTTAGAAGTGATTAATTGTCCTCAAATAAGCATCCAAAGTAACACTCTATACATTCTGTGAAATCAGAGACAGTTGTGAGGAGCTTGAGGGCAATCTTCTAAGGCTGGATGTATTAGCATGACGACAGTAGATGTGATAGGGTATCTGCAGTTACAAAATAATTCACAGTGGAAGGAATAACATGAACTACTTGAAGATAATTCTAAATTACAAGTAAATATTCTGAAAAAAATACATGTATCATTATAGTTGCCCTGGAGAAAACTTATTTGTGTGTACCCACTGTGAAAGAAACAGCCCTAAAATCTACTGAAATGGTGTTCCACAGTAGCATTAAATGAAGTTCTTTACCTGGGCATTTCTGCTCAAATGTCCATCTGGTTTAATTAAGTCATTTATACTTAATCAGTGCATATGCATATACACATAGACATATACATATCCTCTGTGTTTTTAACTGCGATTGATAAATAACAAGTTCTTGAAAACTAGGTGAAGTCTTTTCAGCAAGTTTAGACAAAATAAAGCCCCTGTTTCTTGCTTTCAGTTCAATTTCTTCTGATTGTCTGTAAATTCTCAATAATGGCAATACATTCATTCTGCCATTTGGAGGAGCCTGTGCCACAGAATAATGATCTGAATAAAGCTCACTCATTTGCAAGAGTCTTCATTTGGGAAATAGCTATGCAGCTAAGAGGTGCTTTGTCAAGTTTAGGTAAGTGCTTTTTCTTTGCATTTTTTTTTAAATTGCACTTATTTGGTTTTTTGGTAGGTTGGCATTTAATTTAAGTTACCATACATGCAGTGTCACATCAGGGCCTGTCAGCCATGGTGTTGGTCATGTGACACCTAAACTATCTTGAAATGAAAAGGCACATGCAGGAGCATGCATACTTAGGTGGGGGGGGGGGGGGAATTACTTTAGCCTAATTTATTATCTCTGGAGTAGCTGCCGAGGATGGAGATTATGAAGATCGTAATGACACAGTTCCCTTTTCTGTGAGTTCTTTGTCAGAGTTTTCTTACGTGTTTCTCTATTTTCTGAATTCAGTATGTTGCCAAGCCAGAGTTGTTGTTCTGGACATATGTGTTAATAAGTCTCAGATCATTCAGGAGAAATAGAAAGGAAGTCGTGGTCAAGTTTTCACAGTTTGGAATATCTTCAAGTTTTCTACTGGGGAAAAAAAAAAATCAGCTTTTGAATTTTCTGCCAGTCAGAATTTTTTCTAAAATGAATCCTTAAATCTTGGCATGGTAACACTGGATTGGGATTTAATTTTAGATGAATGGTTACTATATGTTGTGGTTATTTTTTCTAGACATCCAATTATTTTTATAACATAATAACAACTTCACAGCAGAAGTTGGTTTATAGTCGTATTCTGCATGGAAACTGTATGCAGTGTACATTCAGTAAGAAGTGTTAGCAGTAGAATAATAAAGCAATTATGAATATTTAAACAGGTACTTGAATTTCTTTTCCTGTGTTCTTATTGGAAACTGTGGGGGTTCTCTCACTGGCTATAGGATTGGTGTTCCAACCAGCAGTCAAACAAGTGTTAATTTGAAAAGAAAGGAAACCAAACAACCAAAAACCCAACCAAATTGCTTCTTACCAGAAAGGCAGAGTACAGTTTGTCAGCCTTTTCAGTGGTGCACACAATATCAAAGCTTTTTATAATACCCATCTGATTTGTTGTTAAATTACTAGATCACCTGCATATATAAAAATGTATCTTTATAGATGCATATATGACTTGAGAAGCCATAACGATATCACTTGCCTTGCTAGAGGTCCTACAGAATGAAAAGTACTAGGTTTTTAAAATGTAACGCTATCGTATATCTTGGGTCCAGAAACACAGGCTCCTGTTCTGCAAGCTTTTGTGCACATGCTTAACTTTTTCTCAATGCCACCCTGGTATGGTACTGATGCTTCAGTGATGTAAAAAGAACAGTACTTTTTTAATGTAAGCCTTTACTTTAGTCTCCTTATTCTTAGAGAAAATGTGAAGATACTGCTTTAAATAATAAACTAGTTAAGAAAAGCTTTTGAAGTGTTAGTAGAGTACTCCAAACAGGGATAGTACCAGTGAAAATAAGGCTGTTGCTTCAGTGAAGTTCTGAAAGTTGAAATGCATTTAAATGAAATTATCACAAAAAAGAATTCATTTTGGAGATGCTTCTTAAGTTTTCTGGTTTTATTTTGCACTATGAATGCTATGAGTAGTGTCCACCACATACCAATTTCAAAAATGCTTTTTGATTAATAGGTTAATAGATTAATGGGTTTTCCTGTTGGTGAGAATGGCTTCTGGCAGTACCTGAAGTCCAACTGTTACTGAACATGGTTCCACAGAAGCCAAAGTGGGACAAGAATAAAACATAAAGCAAGTTCAGTATTATTCAGTAATAATGCTTATGATGTCTATACTACACATATTGAGAGCAGTGAGTGTATTCCTCTGAATCTTTCAGCAGAACTGTTATTGTTCCTAGCACAACCTCCCGTACGTGGACAAAATCGCGTTTTCCTAAAAGAATGAAGAGGGTCCTGTATCTGAAGAGTAAGAAGGTAAGTATATTATTTCAGGAAGCAGTTAAAAGTAATTTCAATGACTTGTAATGCACAGAAATATATAAAAATACTTGATTTATCATGCATCAAGAAATCTCAAATGGTTTGTATCAGTTTCTATTTGTTGTTTTTCCTTCTTGTCTCATGGGTGTCATTTCTGAAAGTATTCAGCTATATGTGTTTTCCCTGAAATCAATGAGCTGACCTGAGTGGGAATAAAGGTTGTTTTATCTTTAGTGAGACAGAGTTAATTCATCCTTAAGTGATTTTGAAATCCCGTCCTTGAAATACTAGGTCTTTGACATTCAGTGGGATGAGAATCTCAGAACAGACTGATTACTGGGGGCTCTCAAGCTGCAGTTAAGGTAAATAACTTCTTTGGAGGAGGAACATAAAGGTTTCTTCTTTTAAAAATTATGATAATTAAGTAGCAAAGGGTACAACTTAATCTATAAATATTTTCCACTTAACATTTGCATTTAAAATAAATATGCCTATATTTGTGAGAGGATTTGCTAGTTACGGTTTGAGCATGATATAGTTGTCTAACATTCCAGGGGTACTGTTTCTAAAAAGGACTTCTTCACCAACACAGAACATGAATGTGTAGTTCTATTCCCAGCCACATTTTTATCTTATTTTCCAACATGTAGCTAAGAGTGTTTAGCTAGTTCAGCTACTGCAATATCCATTTTGCAAAGACAGAGTTGTCTTTTGGTAATGCGTGCATAATTTCGAAGAAACAGCTTCTATATTGTAGTTAGTGTTAGGGGCTCTGTTCAGATCATGGGATTAACTTGGTTTGTTTCCTGCTCCAGCTGGTCCCCACTTTCTCCAGTGAAAGTGTAGCTCAGTTGTTTGTGTTGCAACAGCTCAATGCAGTTTGTAACCTGGAGCCTAAAAGTCACCCGGAACTGGTGCTGCTTTACTTTTATTTCTGCTCTTGGAAAGTGCAGTGGTGCAGCAGGTACTGCTGCCTCAGTAGTGGAACAGGAACTGTCTCAGAGGAACGGGGTGTGCAGTGGGCACAGGAACTGTCATGGCTATCTCCAGTAATCTGTCCTAGTCCGTCACTCAGGGTGCTCTTTCACTCTCTGTTTTGAAGTGGAAAACAGTCCTGTAATCGGTAGAAAACAAGCAAGAAATTTTCCTCTCTAAAAAGCAAAAGGTTTTTCTTCTGCATGATACTGTTTCAAAGAGAAAGCATTAACGCTTGTTTGGGATTTTTTGACTTACACAATTTCATTTATAGACTTAGTTCCCTGCCTTCTTCAAAAAACAGAAAGATGCTGTAGAAGATCTGTATTTTGACATCAAGATAAAGAATAAAAGCAGAGAGTATTTTAAGAAAAAAGATTACAAGAAATCAAAGAAATACATGTATTACCTTTAAAAAATATTTCACTTCAATGAACCATTAACATCAGTGAGATATTTAGGGTTTTCTGTGTTCAGTTCTATAGGCAATATACACTGTGAGAGAAACAAGTGCCTCTGACGCAGATCATCTGGTTTAAGAAAGTAAGCAACTATTCCTGCCAAGCAACTGCTTAAACAAAACTATTAAAATACAAGTGTTTTCATAGTAGCTCTTTATTTAAGTAAGTGGAAGAAATATCACATGCTTGTAGTTTCTTCAGGGGTGATGAAAAATACAGATTTTTTTTCCCCCTAGACAATCCAGTAATCTGTTATTCTTCTCACAGGTATATATGTATTGGGGGCAAATATCTGCACCTCTTGAATTTGTAAAGTTATAGAAAATTTTTACATAAATCAGAGTTCTTGATAATTAAAAAAACCCACATAGCAGAGAACAGATTCCATCTTGGAGAAGGGACATCTTTTGAGAGAGTCCGTATCGCTGTAGGTAGGTATGTGCCATTAGCACTGTAAATTAGAAGCGTGGTACCTGAGCAATACCTAACCCGTGCACATAGCTCTTTTTGTGCCTAGCACACCGATGTATTAGCATTATGGGATATCTTTGTTTCATTTCTCTTTGGAACACAGCTTCCTCTCCCCTGCCTGGGAGACATCTCTTACCTTGTTCTTGAGGCTTGTGATCCAAGAATGTCTGAGAGGGGGTTCGTTGGCTGTGAGAGCTGATGTTAAGCCCTAAAGTAAGCTATACAATGACAGCAGGACTGGGTACCACCTAAGAAACTATGCCAGTTTTGGTTCCCAGCATCACGATATTCTTTTGAGAGCAGGCCCAGAAATTTATTGTCCTGATCATCAACATCCATCTTAAATACTATCCCCTTGGATCATGCTGTTCCAGTGTTGTCACACTTCGGTGGTTGATTACATTTTCGAAGAGGAGTCTTCCGTCTTAGCTGCAATCCAGCTACGGGAGTTTCAGGATCTTCCAAGAGAGGATATCTCATTCCTGATATGCTCACCAAGAAGAGATGATGAAGCCTTGAAGTTTAACTTCATTATCCTGCTGTGGACTGGGGAACGGTCTGTGTTAGGTAGTACAGCTTCCTGGTTGCTTGGTTTAACAACACCAGTGGCCAGAACAGTTAGTCTTAAGTACCACATCTGTTCCAAAAATAGTAGACGCTGCAGCACAGCAGAAGGAAAGAACTACATAGGAGTATTCTCTGGCTCAGGAGAGGATACATTTTCTTGGATTACAGTCCAAGTTATGGAATACAATCTTACAGGATACAGATACTATACTTGGTGTCAAATGAGGACTCTGACCAATACATCAGAGAGGGATAGTCAGAATTTCATTTTATGCAGCACTGTGAATACAGCTGCCTATTTAGACACCTGGCTATGGGACTCCAGATACTTCAGAAGGACAACTGGTTCGTTTGAAGACACTCTTAAATTAAGGGGCAAAGTATTACAGTTTGTAGATGGATGAAGTCCCCTCTGCTTTGGTTTAGTTAGAGACGTATCTTTTTACTAAGTTCTACCAGTTGTTTTCATGACTGCTTCCAAATTGATTTACTCTCTAGCTCGTCGATTAATATGATCATGATTCTTTAAGAAGTGTCTGTCTTGGCACAGCCTCCAGGTTTTAAACACCAGGTGATGAGGGTGTTTTCTTTAGAGTCTGATCTGTCTCTGCTACTGCTTTTTCCCTCCTCTGTTTTTAGAGACAGTGTCTTTCATTGCAACTTGCTGTGCACTAACTTCCTACTGGACCATTTAGTCCTGGAGACATGGGTCATATATGTTCCCACCTTCCATCCTTGTTAATCCTTAAAGTGCTTTGTTAACTATTTGTGATGAGAGATAATCTTTCTATATAGAGGTGTCATGTTTGTTTAAGAAGACTTTCTGTATAAGTCTGCCTTTCCCATTTATTTATAACAGGATGCTACTATTACAAAGACTGCACTATTGATTTTTATTTTCAATTTTTTTTGTTCTTACTGAGACTGAACAACTAGCAAGCAAAACATCCAATTTTTAAGTACCTCAGTCTGCAACACACATCCATCCCCAAGATAGAACAAGTTTAAGTTATTAAATATTTTACCTTTTATTTTTTTTTTTTAAATAACAGATATGTCCTCTGTACTCGCCAGAATGGATGTGGCAACCCAGACAGAGCTCCCACGGAAACATGCAGCCATCCAGGTCTCAGGCTACAGGAAATGCCAGACCCTTTCACTGGTCAGGGGTGGCAACAGCAAGAACGGGTGTGTGAGGTGTGACCAAGTGGATGAACTGCTCAGCCTGGTGGCAGAGGTATGAGAGGAAGCAGAAAGGTTAAGGAGCATCGGGGAAAGAGCGAGACTGGTGGAACCATAGAATCATAGAATGGTTTGGGTTGGAAGGGACCTTAAAAACCATCTAGTTCCAACCCCCCTGCCATGGGCAGGGACACCTTCCACTAGACCAGGCTGCTCAAAGCCTCATCCAGCCTGGCCTTGAAGGCAGCCAGGGATGGGGCATCCACATCTTCTCTGGGCAACCTGTTCTAGTGCTTCACCACCCTCTCCGGGAAGAACTTCTTCCTGATACCTAATCTAAACCTCCCCACTTTCAATTTAAACCCATTACCCCTTGTCCTGTCACTACAGGCCCTTGTAAAAAGTCCCCCCCAGCTTTCTTGTAGCCCCTTCAGGTACTGGAAGGTGCTATAAGGTCTCCCCAGAGCCTTCTCTTCTCCAGGCTGCACAAGCCCAACTCTCTCAGCCTGTCCCCATAGCAGAGGTGCTCCAGCCCTCTGAGCATCTTCGTGGCCTCCTCTGGACTCGCTCCAACCAGTCTATATCCTTCTGATGTTGAGGGCTCCACAGCTGGACGCAGCACTCCAGGTGGGATCTCACCAGAGCAGAGTAGAGGGGCAGAATCCCCTCCCTCAGTCTGCTGGCCACACCATACTCTGCCTTCCCTGAGACAGGAACAGGGACAGCCACCAGAAAAATACCAAGATCAAGGGCATCCTGTATCCTCCTCCCGCCAGGCAGAAGGCAGTAGCTTAAAATAAAGGAGTGAATGGAGGCAAGTCCACGCTCAGGGTGGCAGGCAAATCTCCATCTTGCTGACCTTGCCTTCCCAGGTGCCTCTCTACAACAGGTACAAGGCTCTGGATGAGGAAGACCAGTCAATGGATGATGTGGGTGATGGTACAGCTACACCAGAGGTGTTCCAAGATCAGAAAGGCCTACCCCACACATCACAGTGCTGGTGTCAGATGGGATTCAGCTTCCTCAAAGGGGATCTTTGCTCATGAGCTAGTGGGGCTTACTGACAGAGCTTTAAACTAGGCTTGAAGTGGGAGAAAAGTAATATCAGGCTTGCCCATGACAAGCTGTGGGATGACACACCAAGGTTACAGGAATGGGGTGCTAGGGAGGGCCCTCAGCCTCTTACTCTAAAATGTGCTGGCTACACTGCAACACACCTGGAGTGTATCAGGAGAAGTGTGGCCAGCAGGTCGAGGGAGGTGATTCTCCCCCTCTACTCTGCTCTTGTGAAACCCCATCTGCAGTACTGCATCCAGCAGTGGCGCCCTTAGCACAGGAAAGACATGGACTTATTGGAGAGGGTCCAGAGGAAGGCCACAGGAATGCACAGAGGGCTGCAGCACCTCTCCTGTGAAAAAAGGCTGAGAGAGTTGGGCTTGTTCAGCCTGGAGAAAAGGAGGCTCCTAGAAGACTTTATAGCAGCCTTTTAATACATAAAGAGGCCTTATAAGAAAGATGGGGACAAACTTTCTAGCAGGGCCTGTTGCGATAGGACAAGGGGGAATTATTTTAAACTAAAAGAGGGTAGATTTAGACTAGATCTAAGCAACAATTTTTTTTATGACAGGGGTGGTGAAACACTGGAACAGGTTGCCCAGAGAGTAATGGGTAGAGGGGTAGATGCCTCATCCTTGGAAACATTCAAGGTCAGGCTGGATGGGGCTCTGAGCAACCTGATCTAGTTGGAGATGTTCCTGCTCATTGCACGGGGGTTGGAACTATATGACTTTTAAACATCCCTTCCAACCCAAACTATTCTGTGATACACCTGTCAGTGCTTTCTGTGTGCTAGCTAGGTCATGGTGGATACAGTTCTTAATGACATACAGTTCACCTTTGATAAGCAAGTTACTACTGTAGATATTTCACTTTATCCAAAGATTTCTGGAAGTAGGGGTATTATTTTCAGGGGAGAGAGAGGGATAGTTTTCCTAGTTTATAGAAACGTAATTGGTACATTTTCTAGAGTTGCACATTGTAACTCCGGCTGAAATGCAATACTGAATTTCCATCCCACATATATGCATTTACTTTGAGCCTGTTTTGGAAGCTATTGTAAACCAAGTCATAAGTAAGGAGTAAAACGCATTCTTGTTTTATCAGGTGATTCTGGTGTCTCAACTCAGTTGTCTGGGAGGTACCATTCACAGTGTCCTAAAGGGAACACACTGGTTAAAACATTTTATTTTATTTTTTAGCTCTTTTTTCTTTTAAGGGAAACCTGGGGAAGTAACTGAAGTTTGTTCCTTTAGAAGGAAAAAGGTTGGTTTTGTTTTTTTAACAGAGCAGCCTGAACTTGCAGATACTGCTTCAAACAACCAAATCAAGTGTAGACAGTGGTGGAAATACTGTTGTGCAGCAGAACTAATGGGATTTTGCTGAGTAACTACTTGTCTACTACTGTGATTGGCAAGCCAGAGATATTTCCAAAGCTATAGTCTGGCTGAGGAAGAATAATTACTTTTATGCGTATTTTTCAAGCCAAAACACACACTTCATTTTTACCAGTGTTTTTACCAATATTTGAAATTAACACAGCATTGTCGCTGAAAAAAAATGTAAAAATTTAAAAAGTATTATGAAAAGAACAGTGACACCTGAATGGCACGCAGAAAACTCCTGTCAGCTGAACCCCTGACAGAATCTGGCAGAAATTCAGTGTCTGGTTTGTCTCTAGTAATTCCATGAACATCTCAAAGGTTGATGATGCTCTGGGAATTATACAGGAGGGATTATTTTTTAAGTTAAGAATTAGTACTCTAAAGCCTGGCCTGCGCTAGGGATATTGCAACTGTCTTGCAATAGGTAAACAGACTATATCTAACCCACGAAGTTTTCTGTCAGATGCTTTGCTACTTTATCTGAACCGGCATTACTCACGTAGCAGCTGTCCTTCCCTGTAGCACGAACAGAGCTGCAGCAGTACAACACTGTATATATGGGTGGCGTGTTTCCGCCTAGAAGGAAACCTCGGAGGGCTGGCCCAGTTCCAGAAATTGTTTGTAATTATACTGCAGTTGCTATGCCTGTATAAACTATTTGTATTGGAGACCTCATAACAGAAGAAAGTGACTTCATTCTCGTTTGTTTGCCCTTATCCATAGAGCTCCATAAAAAGTTACACCAGTTTTGTAGGTTCCATATGCCTTTCTGGGCAAACTTGCCCTTTACACAGACTTATACCTATGTATGCTAGAGGATATAAACGAGTGTTTGACAATAAAAATGCATTTTCCTCTCCCATATAAGCCTAATCTATTCAGTTAGTACTAGAACAAGTCCAGTTTACTGTGAACAGTTAGAATATTTCCATCTGGCTGCATGCACCACAGCCTATAGAACAGTTGCCCCCTCCCCAACCCCAGTCCTGGCTTAACCTTGTTGTGAGGCATTGCACACAACGTTTAACATGCTCTGACCAAACTTTCAGCTGCTGTTTCACAGATCGGTGTCTTGCCTGGCTTTTCTACTGTGTAAATGAACCTTGTCCAGTACATTCCAGTGAAACACTGGAACAGGTTGCCCAGAGAAGCTGTGGATGCCCCATCCCTGGAAGTGTTCAAGGCCAGGCTGGATGAGGCTTTGAGCAACCTGGTCTAGTGGAAGGTGTCCCTGCCCATGGCAGGGGAGTTGGAACTGGATGGTTTTTAAGGTCCCTTCCAACCCAAACCATTCTGTGATTCTATGATTCTACTACCTAAGAAAGAATTAAGAAAGTTGAAGTTGGAATATCAGAACTTGAATCACTTGCAAACAAGGATGATCTGCATGTCCTCGTTCTATAAAGATAATATTGAGCAGATTCAGATGATTCCTGTTTTAAAGCTACAGGTGAGGGAGAGATCTTGATCTCATACATGGGGAAGGAGGGTCCTGATGAAGAAGAGACTGAAAATCAGTTTAACCCTTCTGCTTTAAGCCTGGGAGCAGTAAAGAAAGGACCTAGTCAGAGACTAACTAACAGGAACAGAAAGAGCCAAAAGCGCAGGGACCTTTGACCATTCAGAGAACATTCACTAACTCTAATTAGCTGCTCTCTGTCCTATGCTCACCGACGGTTTGTTCCCTCCACTCTACCTCTTTACTTCTGCTTCACTCCGACCTACTTCATATGCTTCCCCCCACCCAATCTGCCCTCCTCACTCGCTGTATCCCCTTCCATTTTCTTTGCAAGAAAAAGCCACCCCCAAAACAGAACTACTGTTACATT
The DNA here is from genome assembly GCF_000690775.1 of Eurypyga helias. Classification (NCBI taxonomy): domain Eukaryota; kingdom Metazoa; phylum Chordata; class Aves; order Eurypygiformes; family Eurypygidae; genus Eurypyga; species Eurypyga helias. Next base: position 5,131 of record NW_010263660.1, on the reverse strand, counting down.
GACTGCAGTCGCGCTGTTTGTGCTGCATGCGAACTTTTCCCCCATGCTGCCTTATCTGCTTAGACTGTTGGATTTATATAACCAGGGACCTTTACAGTTTGGTGTTTATGCGCTGTCCAGCCTAATGGAACGTCCATTTACATTAGTCCTTAGAAGACCCTACATATGATTAAGAATAATATTCCTTTTTCCTGCTTTTTTAATAAGAAAACACTTCTAGGCAAATGACTACCCTTAATGAGATGAGGTATATGAGATTTAACAGGGTAAGAGGAACTTTGCACTTGCAGTTTTTCTATAGGTGAACTAGTGATTTAAAAGTATAATAACTTCAGTTATATTAGTCCAGCATAATGTGATGAACATTTCAGAATGCATTTTATACTGGCTATGTTTGCATTGCACTTGCAGTGGTTTGCAAATTGTTGGTTTGTTTTCCATGTTTTACAGCTTTGAAATTTGCTTTCTAGAAACCATTCTGGTAGGTAAAGCTTGCTTGTCAGAAATCCGTTCCGAAGCTTGAGTGCAAAGAGAGCAGGGTACTAATGATGGATACGAAGAGGCATCTTAAGGATAACAGTGGATATGGCATCTTCAAAAGCAGTGGCGTTCTGGTAAGAATTTGCATGTAATTTGTTAAACGGTATGTGATGGTTCTCAGTAAAAGGTGTCCGTGTATCTCTCTGAAAATCTGTCTGATTAGTTAATGAGAATTTCTTCTAAAATGTGAAAAGTATGAGGATTGCTCTATGTTGTACAGCATTTTAAATTCTGAAACAGTGTACAACAACTTTAGCTTACTTAGAAGTGACTTGTTGCATATAAAAACAGTTAAAGTTGCTTTGTAGAAAAGTTATTTTAGAGAAATAGTTAGTGGCCATTTATGGCTTACTATTTGCGAGCCTGTTTCTCTGAATATTTAGAACTGAATATTTTTGAACTGGCATTTAAAAAAAACATCTTTTTTGCACTCAGAGTATACTCAGAGAATGTTATAGCTAACCTCTAGTGGCACCACTACACACGTAACTGTTCTAACAGACATTGCATCCAGCTTTGAAGGAGATATGAAACACTTACATCATTATGGACAAACTAATCATAGCTGGAAACTTTTAATCCTTGTATAGGTTAAAAAAAAGAAAGTATAACGGCAGCCTGCTAACTTACTGTACTCGTTCTACTTTGTTGGAAGTTTCAATCAGGTACACAATTAGGAAAACTAAGTAGAAACACCAGTGGAAGTTTTACTGTAAGTACACTATAGTAGAGTGGTTCCTTTTAATTTAGTCTGTGAAATAGCTCAGGCCAATAATTCCTTCAGCAAAAATTCTTCTTTTCACCCAAACAAATTATATTCTTATCAATGTATATACCAGTATCTTGAAATACACACAAAAATTGTGCCTTTGTTTTTTCTTCCTACTCTGAATCCCACTGGCCGTTGGTACTGCAGTGGAACTGTTCTGGTAACAGCTGGCAGTTCTTAAAGCTTCTCCTTAAAGGTGTTTTGAGGTCCTGGGTATGTATATACTACATAGTAAATAGCAGCAGAGACCGAGTGTTCTTCTCATGTACTAGTTTCATAGCTGAGGTAGCTGTTCCAGCAGCATGCTACTTCCAGTGAAATTAGGATTATGACAGACTTCAAGAACTTTCAATTTTCTTACACCATGCTAAAAGCTGCGGTGGCTCAGGAGCTGATTCACCAGTAGATTAGGCATTAATTGGATGGACATTGTCTGTCAGAGGGGTGGTGGTTAATGTCTGAGGGTGGTAACAGTGCTCAGTCCACTGTGCCCTTAGAGCCCTTAGCCCCACTGAGAGGCAAGGGTAAGGAGCTCAGACGTGCCGTGCTAGCACGGATACTTCCTACGGACACCTGATGAGAGCAGCAAAAGTGTAGTGTATCCTGGGGCCGGGGGAGGAATACCAGCCTGGCTGACAGAATCCAGTCGCACCGTACTCGGTTCTAGAGTGTAGACATGCGCCGTACCTTAACAGGTACCTAAGGCAGCATTAATTAAAACAGAGTACCCTCACTAATATTGGGAGAGAAAGTATGGAGAATGCCTGGCAGATGAAGCCCTGAGAGGTCTGTAGCAAAACTCCAAAGGCCTGATGTGAGTGCAAAGCTAGACCTGAAAAGATTAATGTAAGTGGTCTCCTCATTTGAAATTAGATTGGTATGGAAGCAACTAATAGTGGCTTCTATTTAATATCCCTTTCTGCAACACTCAGCTTTTCATTTTTACTTTCTAGGTGGGTGGGAGATAAAAATGTGGCCCTCAAAGTGCTATGCACTCATTCCAGTGCCAAAATACAAAACACAAATCAGCAACTGTAATGTAAGGGCATACTAGGTTCTTCTAGATACATGAATATAAGCTTAGGTATCTGCTGAGATGTATTTATGAGAGTTTTTTTAAACTGTTCTGATTCTGTAGGCTGTCGTAGTAACTTGGGATGAGGAAGCTAGGCTGCTCACAACTTTTTTTTACCAGGCTAATCTTTCACTCTGGTTCATTGCATGGCAAGTGTTTGGTTATTTATCTGAGCTGTTTATATTTTAAACCAGCTGGGGGGGGGAGAGTGTGTGTGTGAGCTCTTCTTAGTTTTAAAACCCTTCAAATTCTGAAGAAAGAAAATAACAGTTTGCAATTTCCATGCTGCAGAGGTAAATTATCTGTAGTTGCAGTAGTTACAAAAATCAAGGCTGGAGTGCCTTTTTCTGCTGATCTTTTCTAAGGTGACTGTACTGAGTGGTATTTTTTCAAATAAAAAAAAAGTTAAATGATTGACTTTGTAAAAGAGTTGACTGACATTCAGTGTTTAACTCCTCTCTGCTAAATCATTCACGGAATATTAAGTTTATTTGTGACACTTTAGTAGGTGGAAGCCTTAGGGGGGAAAACGTTGCAGTTCTTTGACAATTCATTAGGTTGTGGATGTTTCTGTTGTTTCCACATGGCGTGACTCATAGGTTAAATGACCATGCCAGCCTAAAGGCATGCCCTCAATACTGCAGTTCAGAGTGAAACTTGATGCCGTTACATGTCACAGTGTGGAAGATGCTGGTACCTGTTTGAATCCTTGAGAAGGTTTTGTGCACGCTGGACACGTGTGCCATCAATTAACGTGCTCTTTTAAAAAGTTGTGTTTTGCCATGTCTGACTGCTCTTTTTACACCACTGATTTGCGGAGTTTGTAGGCTACGTCTGTCTTGTGAGCCTAAGCTGGAACTGAGAAACAGTGATTTTTACCAAGTGGCACAGTTTCAGTGTATTTATGTCTGCACTATTTAATAAGAGACTATAGAATCTACTTTGCACTGCCACCTGCGTTATTTTTGTAACAGTTCAGACAGATTCAGAAATGTTTTTATTTGGGAACTTGATAGCGTAGATGTAATGCTGTCCATATAGTGAAAACACTAATTAGAGTGAACCAGTTGGCCTCTGGTTATCTTATCTCTCCTTCAGTTTTGGCTTTCTTGCCCATTTAATTTTTCCTCCTTCAATAAAAATGTCAAAGACAAGCCAGACTTACCTGTTGACAGCATGTCACACAAATGATCACTTACATTACTGAAGCTTCGTACTGGAACACCACAGGAAGCAGGTCTAAAACTGGCCTGGGGTTCCTGTCTACCTTTCCTTACTATCTGTAACATGGAGACAGGTATGCACCCACGGCAGAAGTTGAGAGGAAGGGTTTTGAAAAGTACTGGAAGTAAATTCTTTCAGATACGGTTTTCAATCTTCAGGCTGTTTGCTTTTTTCCATGCGCTATGTAGTAGTATTAACTCTCGACCTGCACTGACTTGTATATTGAAAGTATGTATAGCTCCAGAATTTGTGTTCTCTGGGATGACAGACCTGTGGTTTTGACAGGAGTAAGACAGATCGCTGTGACAGAATAGATACAACATATCATGAGTCAGGTGCTTTGGCTTTCAAATGACAGTCCTGTTCTACTGTGCATAATACATAGTGGAGGAGTTTATGCCAAAGTGAACAGATACATTGATATTAAAGCGTGGTCTTCCCATCAATTTTTCACTTAACGCTACTCGTGGCTTTACACTGTGTACGAGTTTGTCTATGTCCCTGTGCATCTTCAGGAGGGGGTTTTCAGTGCTCATCTAATGCTACTGATGTGGAGCCAGTCTGTCCATTCCTTGTCGGGTTTGGGCTGTGAGACTACAGACACCTTCAGACACTATAGACACTATACCTACGTGTAGCTTTTAGAAAATTGATCACAATTTCCATGGGCAACACTGGAAGGCAATGTAAGTAGCCATTTCAGTCCCATTCCTAATTCTAGCACCCCAGACCAAGTCATCCCACGTCACTGAAGGATGTCTCGCTATTAAAGTTACAGAAACACAACAGAATACTACCATTTCATCTTCAAGTGGTGTTGAAGTACAGGCAAGGAGAGGAGGGAGGTAGCCAAGTGAGAACACATCAGAAATTGCCACTCTGGCCAGGCTGATGTGTTTGAGAGAATGGGGTGTAGACGCAGAGGGCAGTACCTCTGCCTTCCTGTACAGCTTCTGATAACCCGGAGTAGCAGCAGGAGGGCAGGAACGGGGCGTGCTGGTGTGTTCCGCACCTGCAGGTGTGAACGCTGCCTCACCACTCCTTCCCGCAGTTTTCTCCGAGTCTCTGCCTTGTCAAGATCCTCCCTTCGTTGCCTGGAGAGATCCTGGAATCTTACTAATGTCTGGTACAGCACGTGCAGTTTTAGTCCTGCTCTCGCTGTCCTGCCCGTTTCCGAGCGTTCTCTCCTTTCCCGGACTGCAGGAGGAAGGCGCGCAGCTCGCAGGTTACGTTGAGGGGCCGAGCGTGGAAGATCTAATCAGGGGTTCCTCTATGGGCAGCCAGGTTTGATGTCAGATGCTGACGGTACTGACCTTTTCCTGTTGAATCCTTCAGTCCTTTTCTGCCGGGGCGGTGGTTTCAGCCGTGGCTGTGCGCGGTTCTGCCGGCCGCCCGGCCCAGGGGGGCGTTGCACATGCACGGCCTTAGGTGGCTCTTGGCGAGACCCGCGCTCGAGTCAAACGCTGGCAGCACCATCGGCCAACTGCCCTCGCTGGGACGATCCGGGCATCGCCTCGGTGACC
>NW_010263659.1:10330-14270 GCF_000690775.1 Eurypyga helias | reverse complement strand
CGCCTGCCCCGGGTGATGTGGGCGAGGGCTCGCGGGTGGAGGGAGGCTCAGGGACCCGAGCTGGAGTGGGACTGCATGCTGCAAATCCAAGAAAATACATTTTTCATTTGTTTCTTTTTCCTTGCTGATTTTTATGATGTAGGTTCAGATTAGCTTTCACTTTACTGGGTGTGACTGCTGAGGGGGAGGGGGAATGGCCTTTCAATAGCCATATTCTAGCCTCACATTTAATGATTTATCATGTATTACAGGCACTTAATGACAGAAGACCCCTTATGTAACTCTTTTTTGAGTGTGTAACTAGAAATAACACAGTTGCCCAGAGTCGTTCATGATATTTAGTCTTTTTATAATGTGCCTAGATTTTCTTGCAGTCTGGGTAGACTCCTCGGGTCATGAGTGTCACTTTGGGGTCACTTGATGAGCGAACTCATTGCATTCTTCCAAGCATCATTAGATTTCTGCCAGGGAGAATGCTGGACGTCTGTGGGAGGGGTGAAGAAGAAAATATGAATCTCTACTTTTGCAGCACTGCTGTTAATTCAGATTAAGGTTATTGTTAGCATATATCCTAAATAGCATCCTCTGTTCTTGGCAGCCTGGCTGTCATGATGAAAAAGTTGTTTGAGTTTAGGGGGCATGAAAATGGGTCCACGTTGCTTTGTGGGAAGTGGAATATCCTGGGACATGGTTCAGAGACTGGTAGTTTCAGTAAAGAAAAGCTGGTGTAAGCAAATGTCTGCTTGTCTGTTTATCATCCATGCTGTCAGGCTGCAAGTCAGCTCTAGTCCTGAAACCTTTTGTACAGTATAAATGGAATAAAGGTTCTTAAATAGGTATACTGAGCTAAAAAAAATAGCTTTACTGAAAAGCAGTAGGTTAGTTTGGATGGTACACCATTTCTACGTTTGCTTTATAATACTTAAGCTAACACAGATATTGTCACATGGCATTAAGCTCTGGAGTTCATTCCCTGTTATGGTCATATATACTCTGTTATCAAGAACCATGTCGTAGGTAAGTTTTGAATTGTGGTGGTGCAGTATTAGGGTGGGAACTGGCTTTTGCCCTGCAACTTCATGGACAGACTTTGTGTGTATTATTTTGAGAGCTTAAATATAAGGTGTATTTCTACTCTCAGGGTAGATCAGGGGAAGCAGTTGTGGTCAAAGAATGACAGATTTGGGGCATGGCAGGATCCCAATACCCAGGATATTTTGCCAATGCTGGGTGATTATTGAGACCTGGGGATCAAGTATGAGAGACAAAGGGGATGAATGTAAGGAACAAGGCAGTTGTAGAATGATTTCTCATACTGATATACCTTTCTAGTTTCCAGAACTGTGCACCTGGAAGGGACAGGTGGTATTTGTATTTAATAACCATTAATGGGTTTTTTTTTTCCCATCAGTTGCCATAATTGCTGTTGAGTGTAGTTTTGGGGTTTTTTTTGGTCTTCACATTGACAGCTGGGTCATTAATTATACATTGTACAACGCATTATTAAACTGAAGATATCAGGGAGCTGCTATAAAGCGTTGAGTAGCCCACTGTAAGGGTGAACGGGAAAGTGTTAACTTATAATACTGCACCCAGCTGTGGAACCCTCAACATCAGAAGGATATAGACTGGTTGGAGCGAGTCCAGAGGAGGCCACGAAGATGCTCCGAGGGCTGGAGCCCCTCTGCTCTGGGGACAGGCTGAGAGAGTTGGGCTTGTTCAGCCTGGAGAAGAGAAGGCTCCGGGGAGACCTTATAGCACCTTCCAGTGCCTGAAGGGGCTACAAGGAAGCTGGGGGGGACTTTTTACAAGGGCCTGTAGTGACAGGACAAGGGGTAATGGGTTTAAATTGAGAGTGGGGAGGTTTAGATTAGATATCAGGAGGAAGTTCTTCCTGGAGAGGGTGGTGAGGCACTGGCACAGGTTGCCCAGAGAAGCTGTGGATGCCCCATCCCTGGAAGTGTTCAAGGCCAGGCTGGATGAGGCTTGGAGCAACCTGGACTAGTGGAAGGTGTCCCTGCCCATGGCAGGGGACTTGGAACTAGATGGGCTTTAAGGTCCTTCCAACCCAAACTATTCTGTGATTGCTATGATTTATTCTCCTTATGCAAAATCCATTCTGTAGCAGATACTTCTCTTAGGATGATGAAGCTACTTATGGTGAAGTTGTGTTTCTTTTCCTACTTCTCCTATGTTGTCTTGAAGCGGGATAGCTAAAACTTCTTGTTCTGTTCAAAATGTGGACACGCTGAATTTGGACAACAGCATAAAAAAGATGAAAACCTAGCACCGTGCACAAATATACACAGGGGACTAACTAGCTGAAAACCAGCTCTGCAGATAGGGACCCTGGAGTCGTTGGTAAACTATGAGGAGGCCATGAGTCAGCAAGGCACCCTATCTGCAAAGATGACCAGCAGTATCCTAGACTACATTAGGAATGTCATTGCCAGTTTGTCAAGGGAGGTGCACCTTCCCCCCTCTGCTCGGCACTGGTGGGGCCATCCCTTCAGCACTGTGTATGGTTCTGGGTTCCCCAGTGCAAGAGAGACAGTGGGCATACTGGAGTGAGTCCAGCCCCAGCAAAGGGTCATGAAGATGATTAAGGGATTGGAGTGTCCCTCATATGAAGAGGGACTGAGAGAGCTGCAGCTGTTCAGTCTGGAGAAGAGAAGGCTTGGGGGGATCTTAGCGCTGTATACAGATACCAGGTGGGAGGGAGTAAAGAATGTGGAGCCAGGTTCTTCTCAGTGGTATTAAGTGGAAGGACAAGAGGCAACAAGTAAAATTTAAAACACATGAAATTCCATCTGAACACAAGAAAAAGCCTTCTGCTCTGAGGATGGTCATACACTATAATAGGTTGCTTTGTCCTTGGAGATATTGAAAACCCAGCTGGACATGGTTTGACATGGCTGACCCTGTTTGAGCAGGGCATTTAGTCTAAGTGATCTCAAGAAGTCCCTTCCAACCCCAGCCATTCTGTGATTTTGTGGTGATGATGATGTGTGTTAATCTTTATGTAATAATCTTAGGCGGGAGTTGCAGGAAGGGAGCATATATTTTATTAGGTGAACCACTACAGTTGGAATAAACAAGAAGTTTTGGGCAGGCAGATTGTTTTGTATGAAAATGGGTTGCATTGCTTGATTCTTTAAGCCTGAAGCAGTGTAACTCCTGTTGAGGAAGAAATCCAGCTTTTGTTAAGTCCATGTCACCTCTGGAAATGATAGGATGCTGTAGGTGAATATATAAAATTATCAGAGAGGACAGAAAAGGTTAAGCTTGGTGTTCTGTGAGGAAGAGGTTTAAAGCTCTTGTATGGGGAAAGCCTCAGATTTCCATAATTGCTGCTATTGTTGGTTTTTGGAGTTTTTTTTTTTGTGGTCCAGTGAAATATAGGTACTGGAAGTCCTGCAGGGAGTGTCTTCCTATTAACTTGTGCTTTGTGTTCAGCTGGCTGTGCCATTATTAAACTGTCTGGATATATGCAATGCTGACACCAACGGATTGTTGTGTACGCACCCTGTACAGTTCTCTGTCTTTAGGTGAAAAGAGTGGGTTATTTGAATTGTTTTAGAACTGCACACATCTTACCAACTTACGACGCTGACACCAACGGATTGTTGTGTACACGCCCTGTACCGTTCTCTGTCTTTAGGTGAAAGAGTGGGTTATTTGAATTGTGCTAGAACTGCAGACATCTGTCCTGAACTTACCTTTGTCTTCTACTGGGAGACAGTGTATAAGGAGAACATACAATCATAGAATATCCTGAGTTGGAAGGGACTCACAAGGGTCATTGAGTCCAAGTCCTGACTCCACACAGGGCAACTTAAAAGTTAATCCAGATATCTAAGAGCATTATCCAAACGCTTTTTGAACACTGAAAAGTTGGGGGCCATGATCACTGCCCTGAGGAGCTTTTTCCATTGCTTGA
>NW_010263659.1:725-10308 GCF_000690775.1 Eurypyga helias | reverse complement strand
TCCCTAATACTACCCAGTCTGGACTTCTCTTGACACAGCTTTAAGCTGTTCCCTCATGTCCTATCACTGGCCAAAGGCAGATGTAAGCAACAATGAAGTTACCCTTCAGCCTTCTCTTTTCTAGGCTGGACAAAGCTAGGATCCTCAGCTGCTCCTCTGAAGTCATGTATTCTAGTCCTTTCACCATCTCCATTGGACATATCCTAATATTCTTGTATTCTTCCTGTTTTGTGGAGCCCAAAACTGCACACAGTACTCAAGGTGGCCCTGGTTTTGGTTGAATTCATGAGTATCTCAATAAGAAGTGTTCAAAGTGCTTGTCTAGTCAGAAAGACTGGTACTAATCAATATAGTTTATTTAGTTCCAGTTTTATATTGATCTGAAGCTTCAGAAGGAAGATCAAGAGTTCTTGCTATCTAGAAGATAGAGCTGAATTCCTTTAAGAATAAAGAAATACTACCTCTGACACCTAAGGGGCTTCCTTGTGGACATTTGTACCCATTGTATGTTTTTCTGGCTGGGCTTCTTAAATAGATACTTTTTTCTTTTTTATATTTATTCTTAGTTATCAACTTCATACAGTCTCTGCCTAATTAAAGTGCATTGTTTACTAGCTCTTCAAAATCTAATTGAATTTAGCTGAAACTGTGCTAAGAAATGTCTCTTAGGTATGATGTCTTCAAGTGGCACTTTCAAATGTCATTATTGATGTCTTCATAAAAAAAGTACCTAAGTTATGAAGTTGGGCTGTAGTGGTCCCCAAAATAAGCTCTGTTTTTGAAGCTGAGCTTGTACTTATTAAAATGAGACAGGTACTTAGTAATTTGCTTCATGTGTCCTTACCAAATTATTTGAAGGACATTTCACACAGACCGCCTACTTTGCCTGGGCATTTTGGCTCTGTCCATAGTTAATGATGAAGCAGTTTAATGTTAATGACAGAACAGACCTGAAACCATATGAGTTTCATGTGCTTGGTTTTAATTCACATTCCAGCTCTTAGGGATATTAAAATCTGCAATGTAGATGTAGTTTCTAAAGAGACTGTGATTTTTTTCTTAGTTTATTTTATAAAAATACAGGCTAGACTCTAGCTTTGGAGATTCACTTTCTCTTGGTATTTTTGTGTATGTACATGTAAATATGTCAGAGGAAATTTGAGCCAGTGTTAGCTACTGATTATTACGTTTGTATATGTATTTTGCTGTTACTTGTCTTGGCAGGCAGAAATCAGTTTTAGTAGAATTCACCACTTTGGAATTTTTTTGAAACGTGGAAGCTGACAGTAAGAATAGGAGTCTTATTCATGGGTGATATAAAAAGTCCTAATGAATTATTCATATTTTGTAGGTGCTTTTAAATATCTGAATCCTGGTTTCCCATCTGTTTCTTCAAACTTAGTAGATTCTTTGGAAAGTGCTTTCAAAAATATAACTTTCACAGCTACATTTAAAGTCTTGGTTATGCTTTTTGGAGGCCATGCTCAAAAGTCAATTTGACTGTATTTTAGAAAGCCTGCATTTTAAAGCCACATCCAGCATGTTTTTTATGTCAGCATAAGATAGTATGTTTTCCTGATCTATAAAACAGTTACTCGAGCTTTTTTACTTCATTTATTTGAAAATCCTGTGAAGCAATTTGTTTGTAATTCGTGCATGCATTTTACATACCACATCTCATAACCAAAGAAACAAAGGTCTTTAATATACTTTAGAGGCAAAATGTATGTGTTTTTTTTTTATTAAACATTAAGGAGCCGTTTGGTTCACCTTGTTATATCTAACCATCAGACTTTACATTTTAAAGTAATCTTAATCGAACTAATAAAATGGGTTGCTTCAAATAAAGTTTATATGTGATTGGAGTATTGCATCCTACCTTCAAATCAGAATATTTAAAGCTGTTTTAAGTAATTTATACAAAATAACTGCTATTTATACTATAATGTAGAAGGGCTACAGTTTATGTTTGTAGACCTCTTTAATAATGACAGAAAAAAAATGGGAAAGCATTGGAAAAACTGAAGGTAAATATAGTTGTAGCAAGTGAAAAGGATGTTTATATTTTGAAATCTTTACACAGGATACATGTGCTAAGATGAGAAAAAGAATGTTCCCAGGGAAACTGCTTGCAGTCCAGATTCTTTGAGATGTATAAGCCTAATATTTTGTACCTCCTAGGGTCTGCAGTCCTAATGATAGAATAGAAGAGTTCAGCAGTATCGAGTCCAACTGCCTGACCACCTCAGGGCTGACCAAAAGTTAGAGCATGTTATTAAGGGCGTTGTCCAAAAGCTTCTTAGACACCGACAGGCGTGGGGCATCAACTGCTCTTCTTGGAAGCCTGTTCCACGGTTTGAGCACCCTCTCTGTACAGAAATGCTTTCTTGTGTCAAGTCTGAACCTCCCCTGATGGATGCATCTTGGAGCCATTCCCATGGGGCCTGGCAGTGGGTACCATGGAAAAGAGATCAGCACCTCCCTTTCCACTTGCTCTCCCCTTGAATTAAGATTGATTCTTAGCTCAATCCCCAGCTGCTTTGAAAGACCTCTCTGGTGTTCTGATACTGTTGTCTCAAAATCAGGTCAGTATTACAGCTTAATAAAAACCCCAAAAACCACTTTGTATTTGCCATTTATATCTAGTGTAATAATAATACATAATATAGTCTAGCACAGAGGCTTGGAGCAACCTGGTCTAGTGGACGGTGTCCCTGCCTGTGGCAGGGGGGTTGGAACTAGATAATCTTTAAGGTCCCTTCCAACCCAAACCATTCTATGATATGCTGTATTAATAACACATAGTGTATTATAAAGTTGACATATCTTAATATTTACATATAAATAGTAAGGTATATAATATATAACTTTCTATTGTCAATGCAAAGACAAAAAAATCAAAGTGTTTTCAACTGCGTCTCTTTAAAAACAAAGATGAATTAGTTTGTGGTTAAGAACATCTTTAAATATAATTTTAAATTCCTAATTTCTAGTAAGCTTGAAGATTCACTTCCACAAAGTTGATGTTACATTTTTTTCTTTGGCCACCAAATCCCTGATGGTAGTTATGACCATTCCTAGAGGTTTTAAAAAAAACACTTTCAAATTAAGGTGGTTAAATTCACTGAAAAAAACCGATGTTAATGCTTTGAACTGTTCTGGTTTGTTCTTCCCTTCACAATGTTAATTTCCACAATCTTTATTGAGAATTTTCAGTAATAGGTGGTTGAGAGACACAGATAGCTTGAGCCTTTTGGAGAGTCTCTTGTGTTCATATCCCGGGTGCTTAGTTCTTTCTTCGAATTGTCCTGAACCAGGAATAAACTGCATCTGCCTTACCTTTAGAGGTAACCTTCCTAACCTGTAAAATGGGCATTACCTCCATGAGATTTTAGAAGCCTCTTCTCTCTTTTCACGTTACTGTCTAAGTCTTTGCCAGCCTGCTGTAGCCCATTAAATTGGTAATTCCTGTGGCAGGCAGGCCCTGCTGGCAAAATGTGATACAAGATTAAGCAACATAGGATTTCTAATATGCTCCTCTTGTATCTAGAGATGAAGAAATGACGGGGGACCTCTGAAGTAGAAGCATGGGTCGTGCTGATGGCCTTGTAACGGATAATTTTGCAAAGCTGCCCTCTACCATTTAATATGTCTGTATGTGGAACAGTGTAATTGGAGTTCATGCAAGCATTTACTTTTGCTACTCTTTGGCTGATTCATTTTAATTTATATTCAAAGCTCTGTGCAATATTGAAATCTCGGGTGTAGACACTGTATTTAAAGGACACCTTTTTCTTCAGGTTCGTGTGTGTATGTAAACGTGTTGGAGAAACTTCAGGACATGTTAAGCACTGATTGCCACACTTGCCTGTCTTGTACATGTACAGTGCTACTTGAAATGTTTTCTTCACCTTACGTATTTCTATTCTTACCTTAACTCTGGGTCATCACAATCTTTTTTTAAAGATGACAAGAGAAGGTAACTTCCACAAAGCACTGTATGATTCAGCTCTAGTTTCTGGAAACCTGTTTGCGGTCATTCAAGTGTGGGATTGATTGAACATCTGGGTCTTTGCATGCATGGTAATTTTGCTGAAAAGAGGTATTTACTATTCAATAGTCTTATACCTGTGGTTTTATTTTTTTACTTTTTAGGTGCATTGAATTTCAATCCTGATGCTGCTGATTCCATTCCAGGAGAAAGACAACCTACAGATACAAACTGGGTAAATAAAGATAGGAAAGGTTCTAACAGTAATCAAAATAGAAGTAATTTACCATTTCCTACTCAGTCTTCCGAAAGAGGTACAGATTACGAAAGCTCTTTCACAAAGCATCGTGGCTTTTGTAATCCAGAAAGTCAGTATGGGAATTCTGAAGATTTCCACCGATACTTTGGTGCCAGTAAAAGTTTGAAGAATCGTAACTTGCAGAGCCAGAGATGGCACAGATCAAGAAACGACAGCACTTGTACTAGAAGTAAGATAAGGCAGAGTACTACTGATGCTGCTACAGGTCCAGGAATTTCGGATACTGCAGTAGCACCTGGGAGAAGAGTACCTCCTAGAGGATACAATGACTTTCTCTCCTCAGAGAGTGACAGGGATGTACCTAATGCCGATAGCAGAGGAGCAAAGCCAAAGAAAACACATCTGATGCATGCATCTGGAAGAGGTTTCAGGGAGAAGGGAAAGCAAGTACATGACCGTGAAAAGAGAGCGAGCTCTAAACAGAAAGTAGAGCTATTCGAAAATGTTCCATCTTTGGATTTGACTCAGTCTGACTCTTCAGAATCGTCTGTTGGAAAGGCATTCTGTGATGCACCTGTTGGTAGTGAGGATGATCAGAAAGGCTACAATTATGTGAACAAGAGATATCTGCAGAAGCCTGTGTGGAATAAACCCCCAGCAGAAAAGGAGTCTCAGAAAAGACATGATTCTCACCGTAGTAAAAATACAAAAGTGGGTAAGAAGTCTTCTCTTGCATATACTCCAAAAGATAAAAATGAGAGGAAGAAAGAAGTCTCTGTTCACAAAAATGATGAAAATGCGACCAGTGAAATAAGGCATCAGTTGTCTGATTCTGTCAGATGTGATGGAAGAAAGTTCCTGCTAAAGGGGGATCAGGCACCTGCACTTAATTTCAGCTGGACCCAGTACTGGAAAAAGCAAAGTGATGTACCAAAAAACAAAGAAACTCATACAGGTAAGCTTTCTAGTTTGTCCTGTACACCTGTATTAAAGGTACAATTTTGAATAATTTAAACTGCCTTCACATTGGACTAGCTGAAAAGGCTGATTTCACATTGGGTCAATATTGTTTTCAGAGGTTAGCATTAAATGCGGTATCTGAGTGGGGAGGTATTCTGTTAGTTCACTTGGGAAGAACAGATTTTGCTGAAAGGTTTTGTTTTACCACCAAACTGCAAATGATGACCTGGTCAGCCACCGGTTGCGGGACCGGCTTGTAAAATTCTGAGCATTCTGAACAGTGAGACTTGAGAGGGGCAATCCTAAGGCTGTTCTTTGCAGAATAAGTTTTCTCATGTTTTATGTAGAAGTAGGAAAATGCCAGATAGAGGAACTGTATTCTGCTCCTAACTGGAGCTTTCTGCCTGCTCCCCCCCTTTTTTTTTTTTAATTTGCAGTGATAGAATCAAAAGGTAATTAGAAATTGAGAAACTCTCTGGATACTGTTTTTGGAAGTTGAGAACAGAAACATGTGCCACTGACAGTGTAAAGCAGACCCACAGGTTTTAATTGTCTGAGTGCATTTTGTGCCAGCTCGTACCATCAGGGACTTAAAACATTAAATGAAATGGATTCAGCTGAATCTCTTCAATGCCATGGGAGTAGTTTCTGTTTCTAGAAAACCTCTTTCTTACTGTTTTGGATAAGCTTAAGTGTGCATGGAGGAAGTAGTCTTATGTTATTTATGGCATCCAGCAGAAGTCCTGTTTTATTTTGGAGGCAATAAGGAGGGAGATTTTTGCTTTTCCCTTTCTGTTTGAACAAACACTGTGAGAATTAGATTTAGTTGGTTTTTACAAAGCATCTCAATCTGATCTCCTGCTGCCCAGAATCATAGAGATGGGTAGACTAGTTCCTGTTATCTTGACTGTGGTATTGAATGTTTTGAAGATTCTGCTTCTCGGGGTCTTTTTCAGAGCTGAGAAAGCAGTAGCATAATTGGCAAGCATGAGAGAGCTCCAGTCAGAAACTTTGTTCTCTTAGGAGAAGCTCAAGGATTAACATCGTTCCTGATCGTTTCTAACCAGAAAACATTAGCTTTCATGCTCCAGGGTTCTACTTGAATCATAAAATAAAGACACCTCATTTTTTCTCCCATGGTTATTACTAAATGTGAGACATCGTATGTGGTAAGCAGGAAGAGAAGTAGTAATCGTTCTGAGGGGACGTAAGGAACTTCCCCCTCCAAAATGGCAATCTGTCTTTGCATGCTTCAGTTGGGACCTCTTTTGGAAACATTGTCTGCCACTATTTTCAGGGGTCTGAGTCTGTGCTTTTTAACTGTTTATGGGATGGCTATCCTTTCTGAGTATGGTACAGCTGCAGTCTTCTGGAGAAAAGTAGTATGTTTTAGGTGGGGATGCCTTCTTTGCAGCAGGTAATATTCATGGGGTACTGAAAAGCAGAAGTGACTGTTGATTCTAAATGTGGTGGTGCTTGATGCAAGGGGGCTGGAAAAGAAGAAAAGAAGCTTGGAAGTGCTTATATCCTATCAGGGAGGACAAACAGGGTTCACACTTCCAGGTGTTAAGTGGCTTGCTTTCAGTCGTGTGTGGTACAAGTATATTTTGTATTGATAGTAATTTTTCTTCTGTTAATTTATCTTTTTCTGTCCTTCATTATGAGGTCTAACTTCCTTTGTATTGGCACCATCTAAAAATGGCGCGTCTTTACACTTGTAATTAAGGTATTTTAAAATTCTGTGGACATAGATCACATAGCATTTCTAAGGTGTATTTGATAGCCTTACCTTGATGGGAGAGTTAATCTGCAGAACTGAAGTTACGTGTTCGCTCTGTTATGGCTGTACATCTAACTGTTTTCGGGCTGCTTTGTCTTTCATGTGGAGTTCTTGCTTTATTTTCAAAGTACATTTCACATGGCTTGAAAGGCCCTGTACCTTTAATTGTTGTTTCTCGGTAATTCCATTCCTGAAGCAGTCAGTTTATGACGGTCTTATTTCTGTTATTTAGCTACTTCACTGTTAATATTTGTTGTCTGGTTTTGCAGGAATAGTAGAGAACGGGAATGAAATTTAATTTTGGCTAGAACTTCTGTATTTAAGACCTTTAAGCTTTTTGGTTTAAAGTTTATCTGAAGATAAATTTCCCATATAAAGTGATGAGTAAAAGCTCAAACCTCTTCCAAGCTTAAAACTATTAACTAATTTGTAAGATAAGAATGATTGGCAACAGTAATTCCTGTTGGTGAATAGCACTTAGGGGAGTCTCATACTTCTTTTTCCTGCTCTGAAGATAGAGAAATGCAGCCAAATATCAAACTGGGATCTTTGAGGAGTAAACTAATGCTTTGCTTATAGCCACACAGGAAAAATAAGTTCTGTTACAATTTAAGTGAAATAGTGGAATTCCATTTGAATTTTGTTTCCCAGCTAGCTGAGATTTCATGCACAAGTAACATATTTTCATTTGCAGGGTCGTTGATTGAACAGCTGACCACAGAGAAGTATGAGTGCATGGTATGCTGTGAGGTGGTCCGAATAGTAGCCCCAGTGTGGAGCTGTCAGAATTGTTACCACGTATTCCACCTAAATTGCATCAAGAAGTGGGCACGATCACCAGCTTCACAAGCTGAAGGTTGGTATTCTTTCTTGCACACACTTTCTGTCTCAAATATATGTAATAGCAAAGTTCATGTGTTTCTTTTCTTGGAAAACTACTTGTAGTCTGAGGTAACCAGTAAGGTGTAAACAAAGATAGTTTTAACTAATCCTTCTTGCCCTGCTCCCTCCCCTCTTTTTTTTTTTTTTTTTTTTTAAGTTTTGTATAATCCTCCTAACTTGTTTGATTCTTCATAGTATTCTAGCTAAAACTAAATTCCAGGTCTGGATATGTAAGTGTAAGGTCACTCAGTGAAATCAGTGCATCAAGATGCAAACCTGTGGCTATGTTTTTATACACCGAGAAGTCTCGCCTTCTCTCATCTGTGCTTGGCTGAGCAGTCAAACAGAAGCAGCACCCAAGCATTAGTTATCTGGTTTTACTCAGTCACTTCTCAGTTCTGTTCTCAGTTAAAGTATTCCTGAAATCCATCACCGATGCAATGCAGTGAAATGAGATTCAGAGAAGACAGACAGTTTCTGCCTTTGTCATTAGCTTAAACTGGTTTTGAAACTCTTGCAGCACTTTGAATGCTTTGCTGGAAGTTAAGGCTGAATTGCAGCTTCTCTGCTGTGTTCAGTTGTGTGCTGTAGACACACTCTGAAGACCGTGATGCTAATCTTGAAGTAGGGTTAACGTTTCTGTACCCTGCTTGTTTAGCATTTACCATTATTCATGTGTGTTTCTGTCTCACTCTGGGCAGACGGGAAATACAGTCTGTCAGCTACTTCCAGATGTTTGAGAGAAGTTCTTACAGATGGTAAATCTCTTGCAGAAAGAATTGGCTGCAAAGTTCTTGGGGTTTCTGAAGATGCAGAGACAGACTTCTGTGTAGGGCTGGTCATGCTTTATACTGACAGTAGAAAGGAAGTTACAGATGTCAGCACAATATTTGGAACATAAAGGCATTAGAATGAGAAGGGAACAGGTTTTTGGTTAAGACTGAGATCCTAAGCCAAACTGAGAGTTACTGTTGAGAACTTTTATCATCTAAATCTTTTTCTGTCACCTTCTTTGGAGCTGATTTATTTCCCTAGAACACCTTATTACTTGGTCAAAAGGGTATCTGCTTGTGTTAGGGAGGTTTTGCTTATCTGTCAAGATGGTGACTGTAGGTGCTTGAATCCTGACAGCATTTCAAATAGCCATATCTTTTGGCCGTTTTGCTTTTTCTTGTAAGAATAGGTGGACTAAATACATTATTGTATTACACAGCGCAACCCTGGTCGGGAGTGAAGCTTAAAGGCATGCACTGCAGGGATGGGTATAAAACTAGCCCTGGTTAACATATCATATCTGTGCAGTGTCCTGTTTTGCTAATTATGTAATGAGCAACTCTCTGATGTAATGCAGGTGCTGTGGTCCAAATACTGAGGTCCGTATCTGGCTGTCAGGTTGGCGC
The DNA here is from genome assembly GCF_000690775.1 of Eurypyga helias. Classification (NCBI taxonomy): domain Eukaryota; kingdom Metazoa; phylum Chordata; class Aves; order Eurypygiformes; family Eurypygidae; genus Eurypyga; species Eurypyga helias. The sequence continues at coordinate 1,036 of NW_010263659.1, read as the reverse complement.
CCATGCAGAGGTGGGTGCAGATGAAGGGGGAAAGTGAACTCTTCTGGGTTACTGTGTCAGTGTAACCCAGTCAGCAGTGTGCTCAGGAGGTCAAGAAGCCCAACAGCATCCTGACCTATATCAGGAATAGTGTGGTCAGCAGGAGTAGGGAAGTGATTGTGCCCCTGTACACGGTACTGTTGAGGCCGCGCCTTGCTTACTGTGTTCTGTTTTGGGCCCCTCACTGCAAGGAGGACATAGAGATGTTGGAGTGTGTCCAGAGAAGGTGACAAAGCTGGGGAAGGGTCTGGAGAACAAGTCTGATGAGGAGC
>NW_010263659.1:0-462 GCF_000690775.1 Eurypyga helias | reverse complement strand
TGGTGCTTGAGAACGTTGTCTAGCGGGTACAATAGTGTTGGGTTGGTGGTTGGACTGGATGATCTGATAGGTCTTTTCCAACCTTTGTGATTCTGTAATGAAATAAAATGTACTTGGGACTGTACATACTTGGGTGGGAAGAAGCGAAGAGCTATCCTAGGCTACCATAACAGTCTTCTCACACCATACAGTATCTCTCTTCTCGGGGACTCTTTCAGATGTGTTTTACTGAAAGTGTCTTCCCTCTTCCCTTCCCCTTCTTTGCCTTCTGCTATCTTCACAGTCATCTGAAAAATTACTTAGTTTGGCCAAGTCAGGTGAAAGAATCTCTTGATTATCTGTGGGAAGTCATAGGATGTTGCTCTGTTCTTGCTCTGTTTACATTAACTTGTGGTTGGCATCCAACTGGGAATATATCTACAGTGTAGATTGTCAGCAGTAGTCAGAACTAGAGACTGGATT
>NW_010263658.1:9788-21108 GCF_000690775.1 Eurypyga helias | reverse complement strand
AGGGGGGGGGCGCGTGCGGCCTGTGCAGGGCGGCAGCGCCGCTACAAGGAACTTCCACCACCGGGGATAAAACCTGTCAGGGTTTTTTGTAGCGCCTTACCCCGCAGCTCCTGACCCTTCCCAAGGAATTCAGGGATCACGAGGGTACGCCAAGAGAAAGTGGCGTGTCCCGGCTCAGCCAGCAGCTGAGTGACAGCGGTTTTTTTTTGGTGCGGGCTGTCAAACCAAGGCCTCTGGGTGCTCCGGCATCTCCACAAGACACAAAAGCACCCAAAAAATGAGAGAAGGGAGAAAAGCATCCTCACCATTTCACAGGGAGCAAAACCCATTAAAGCAGGAGTGGCTGAAATGCTGTTTTGCCTTAAACAGGAATGTACGCAGGGCACGCATCTGAAGCGTTGCATGGGCATCGGCTGCGAAGAGCGGAGTGTTTTTGTATTGCCACCTACAGATGCCCTTCGCAGGCCATAAGAACAGCGCGGCGAGGTTTTGAGACATCCTGGCAGCTATCTGCAGCGCAGGTCTCCTTGGGTCCAAGGCATAATAATTTCACTTGGCGTCTGTATGCAGAAATCTGTTCACTCACACAATACCAGGCACCAATTTTGTCTTCTAAGCCTTTCCAGCTTCTCACAATTTATAGCATCACTGTGACAGAAAGACATTCCAATGTAAAGCAACACTTGTACGTGAAGTGCGTTCCTTTGTGTAAACAACGACCCAGAAATACAACGGTGTTTGAAACTACTTTTATTGAAACCACACGTATATGGCTTTTCATTGGCAGTTTTAAGATCATCACTGTAATTAAGGGTACAGCTTGCATAGACGTACACATGCCCTTATTTACCCGCTTTAGGGAACTTCAGAAAATTTCCAAATGGTTTAAGCATAACTGAGTTATGCCCCTGTAGATGACTCTGCAAATTGGTAATTCTACAGAAAAGGTTAATGCTTTGGTACTGACCAGAAGAAATGAAAAGTCCTTTTTTACTGCCCTGAAAATTCCATAAGCCATGACATTGTATGTGGGAGCTGGATGTACAGAATGCCCCTAAGAAAGAGGTTTAAATATGGGAACTTAAACCTAGAGAATAAGGGGAGGAAGTGTGTGAAACGATGAGTGCAAAGTGTATGGTCAGTGTTGGATTGTTTTCTTTCTTCATGACCCTTAGCACCAACAAAGGTGAGTAGATGCCCAAGAATAACTGAAAACCCTACAGGTGAGAGAGATTATTTCCCAATCACTGAATATTTTAAATACATCCCCACAGGCAGCCAGCAACTTGGTGTTTTACGGTTAATACTGGAAACAGGAGCATGGATAGGTGCACTGACCTACCTTGCATCTCTTACTTCAGATCCCTGGGGAGGCAGAGCAGCTCCCTCCACCTTCATAGAATCACAGAAAGGTTTGGGTTGGAAGGGACCTTGAAGACCATCTAGTTCCAACCCCGCTGCCATGGGCAGGGACACCTTCCACTAGACCAGGTTGCTCAAAGCCTCCTCTGCCTTGCAGAGGAAGAGGTCAGAGCTGTTCTCACAGTTCTTGCCTGCACCTCTGCAGAACTGAATTTGAAACTTGAGTATTGAAATAGCATGTTCTAAAATATTTGCTTATCCTGGCCTCATTGTGTTCATAATGTGAAGACATATTTAAAGGCATGGATAGATAAATAACCATCTAGTTCAAGAAACTTGGATGTAAACAAGAATCAAGAATTGCATTGTTAATTTCCACAAGTAAAAGGCACTAAAAATTTTCCAGACTATTAAGAACATTCTATTTTCTGAAAGTAATCAGGTATTCAGGATATGCCTGAATGTCATTAAATATAACAAACATTGTTGGGCAATTCACATTATCAACCACGCTGTCATACAGGTCAGTAGGATCTGCTAGGTTTTTGGGTGGCGGAGTGATCAGTCCTCCGCTCCCAGCACAGTACTGCCCAGTGAGGACCCGAGCCAAGTACATGTATCTTCTGCCGTTCATATCCGGTCTGGAATAAGTTTCCTGAGCCGAATAACTTGCGTCAATAGCAAAGTAGGTTCCGTTTCCAATGACTGCAGCTGTTTGGAAAGACGTTTTCAAATATAGTTAGTGTTCTTATTCTAATAACAATCTCTAAAGCTACTTTTCCCCTCCCCCCCCACTCTGCAGAAGTTACACATTTGGTTAAACAGTGAATTCTATTAATAATCCTTTGTATCAGAATCAAGTATGAACCCACTTAGATGTCAGGTAAGTATCAACACCCAAGTTTTGCCCGCCCTTTCCTACGGGGAAGAGTGTTCCTCTCTCTGTTTAGCCTTCTTGTTTAGCCTGCAATCCATCAAATTGCAAATCTTCATAGCCTTTACAACTTAAAATTACTATAATTGTTGTCCCTAACCACTATTAAAGGGGAAGAATTAATTCATGAATTTCAACTGATTTCATGTGCATAAAAATGGTAGGGGAGTGTAATCTTCTTATTTGTGCTGTCCTTATCTTCAGGACAAGAGGAGAAGTATCTGCACCTCTACGTTGCAACCTGCCTTTGTCTGAAAAGAGGGGAGATACCAGCAGCTAGTGGTTGGTATCTCAGCTGGGGATGTTGAACAACAGTCCTTGTTCCTGTATGATCTGCCTACAGAAAGAACATTTCTCAAAAGCTTCCCAGGCTTGATTTCAGAGTAGGAGAGCTTCTTCTGATACCCTCCAGATGGTGGCATTCATCAACAAGGGATTAACTGAACAGGTTAATTCCTCTGTCCATATAGATTATGTGCTGGTGATATTATCTTGTTCTCTGACTTCATTCAGTCTTCATGTTGTGCTGACAGCACTGTAACACTGACATCCTCAAGCACCTCTTACATGTCTGGGTAACTAACTGCTTTGGATAATGACTCACCATTCTTTCCAGCAAACCCACGATTAAATCCGTTGTAGTTGATCGTGCTCAATGAGGATGCAGCTGTCCCATGAAACAACAACTTCTCATTATTTTGGTTTTTGTTCTTTGTACAGAGAGATATTTTTTTAATTTGGTATGTCTTCCAGAGGAAGGGATTTTGTATTCTTTCAATCTGCAAAGTCACGAAACAGAACTATATTTATACTGACAGGGACCAATATTTATCATAGCAGGAAAGCATTAAAACCAAACCAGACTGAAAAGGACAGCAGTTTTCACTGTGCCCTGTCAGCGTGTGGTTTGGGTCGGGGAACTGAATACGTGAAAAATCAGAAAACAAAGTGGCTTACAGGAGGTTTTCAAGCTCGGTAATTTTTGGCATACATTTGTCTTGCCTAGTATACCAGGTACCCAGGCAGTCGTGGTGGCTGTACACTGTCATTTTCAGAAACAGACTGTTGTACTGCTGCTAGAGGCAATGATGCAAGATGCCTTCTGTACATCCTAATCATTTTTATTGATGATTTTCTCACTAAAGGGCATATTGTAGCAACTGCATTATGTTGAATTTAAGTTTCTCTTCTAGATTTCAACCAGGAGGTCAAAATCACTGCCTTCACTGTGTAGCTTTGTAACCCTTAAGAAACTCCTATGTAAAAATAAACTGGTGGCTCCCTATGCCATCAGTGTGACTACAGCTCAGGGGCAAACTGTGTATCTATGTCAAAGTATAGTCTTAAAGGCATTGCTGTAACAGCTTTCCATTAAAAGACTTCATGTCATTACTTGATTTTTTTTTTAATTGTACACTAGTATTTTGTTATATAGAACTTCCGAATTAGAAATACCACATTAACTGGTGAGTGCTGCATTAGCTGAACACAGAGTCAGCCTGAAGCCTGACGTTCACTGATTCTGCGCTATTAGAAGGCAGAAATGGCAGGGCAAATTTGATTTGATCTGGGGAGACTGACATATGAAAGGTGTATTAGGTTGCAAACACCTTACAAACAAATATTTAGAAAGTACATTAACGTTTTCAGCCCAACAATTCACCTCCCCCCATAGGATTTCACCTTCTCTATGACAAAGCTGGAACAGGTTTTCCTAAATCTGTTCTGAACTTCCACGTATTCCTGACACGATGGCGTGAGATTCACAAGCTTGACCCGTTCCCCTTTCATGTCTTCCCACTGCACGGGGAGCTCTATTGACTGCTCATCTGAAAAACAGGGATTGCATTATCATCACAGACACCAAGCTCAGCCCTGTAGGCACGTCTCAGAAAGCGACTGCACGTCGAGGGCTCAGAGGACAGCACCTTATGCAACAATTTATTAAAAAAAATACTCTCTCTCTTCAATACATCACTGGCTCTGTAATGCACTGTTAAGACTTTACATTTTCTCTAGTCTAATTATCCCCACAGGAATATCTAAGTAAAGTTTGAAAACCACTGAAGGATTTTATGCATTACACACCACTGGTTTAGCCCCTGTCAGCAACTAAGCACCAACCTCCCCCGGGCTCTCAGTGGGATGGGGGAGAGAATCAGAGGAAAAATGTAACAGAACTTGTGGGTTGAGATAAGAACAGTTTAATAATTGAAAATAAATTAAATTATACTAATACTATTACTGATAATAATAATATGTGAAGAAAATACTACTACTAATAGTAATAATATCTAATGAAAAAAAGGAAAAAGGGAAGAAAAGAATGAAGCAGCTGGGAGGACGAGGGCAGTATGAGAAACTGAAAATGTCCTTGGTTTAATATAAGCATTACCTGGCAACGACTAAAAACATCAGTGTGTTGTCAACATTCTTATCAACACAAATTCAAAACATAGCCTCATACTAGCTACTGTGAAATACCGTTGCCCCAGCCGAACCCAGCACAGCCACTTCCTTTGTCAGACTTAGGCAGGACTGAAATCAGAACATCTATTTTAAAATACGAATATGCTCACTAGTGCCATACATACACATATTTGTATTTCAAATAGATGTTCTGATTTCAGTCATGCCTACCATTAATTATGAAACTAAACCTGCTGGCTATGGCATGCCCAGGGGGAGGGAAAAAAAGAAAGAAAAAGGAACAAAAAAAAAAATTTAAAAAGGGAAAAAAAAGCTTTGGAAAAGCTTAGCTCCTTGGTATACCTTAGTTTGCATTTATCTGAATTATCATTCAGTAATCACTATTAAAGGGGTTTGGGTTTTTTTTAGCAAAGCAGTAATTTACCTTCATTCTTTGGCACACGTTGAATGCTTATAGTTTTTCCTTGGTCATCGGTAGCTTGTAGAGTATTCAGATTCACCTTGTAGTTCTTCTTGTTAATTTTGACAGTAAGATGTGTTTTTTTAGCTATTTTGGCATCCTCCAGCTGCATATTTGTCAGTTTATCAAAAGCGACAAAGCTATTATTGCTTCCTGGGTACCTCCATTCTACCAGGTTATAAACAAGCTCTGCCTTGGATTGTTCTTCTTGAATATCCTTCATTTTTTGGATCAGTTTTTGAATTTCCATATAAACAAAACAGACATCCCTGCTAATACCAGAAACTTTAATGCGAGGGGGGGAAGCTTTTTTTTCAAGCTGAATGGTAACATGCTTTCTTCTCTGGAGATCTGCCAAGGTGTCAATTTGCTTCTCATCAAAATTCTCAATTAGCTCATCTGAAATAGTGTTTTCAAGCTGTTCCTTTAAAATTAAATTCTTGATCCAGGACTCAGTTGCATCCACATTTTTTTGGCTTTCTCCACAGATTTGAAATATGGCTAAATCAACTTTCTCCTCCAAAACCACAGGCTTTTTCTTCTCAGGGGCTTGTTTTTTCCCCCCCCAAAGGGCTGTGAAGAAATATATGTTAATTATTAGTTTTAAAATCAGAGATGTTTAGTTTTATGTGCACATGCACACAAAACAACCCACCTACTTACATTTAAGCAGAGACATCCACGAACCTGTTGTGGATGACTCTGAATATTCTCTTTTCTTCATGCTGTCGTAAAAGTCTCTGAGCATGTTTGTCTGGAAGATGACGATTTTAATTTTTTTCAAATGCTGTACTGATCTTTTGCTTGCAAATTCCACTATGGCATCCAACATGTCATCAGCTACCTTTGCTGGACTCTGTCCTGCTTGACCTAAGCAAAAGAAGGCACATATCAGTGAACCGCGCATAAAGCAGTAACCAGAGAAGACAGACCACGTCCCCAGCTCATACAGACTGGTGCTGCTCTCTCCTCCCCCATTACATTTTCTGGGCAAAGCCCCCGGCTTAACCTCAGCTTTGCACCTAAGCCTGTGACAGCTCACACCCTACACAGACCCAGCAAGCCCTTCTGGGGTTCATCCCCAGTTTACTTTGAGCCTCCAACAAGCACTTCAACCTTAGCACCCCCTGATATTTTTAAAGCCACACATCACTGACTTTATCCTCATCTTTAACTGGGTACCAAAGTAAAACCAAATCCAAATCAGCAGAGGATTTTGACACAAGCCTGCAGCTTATTTCAACAAACAAACAGGAGCACCAAGCTCAAAACAACTGCTCTCAATCCCCTACAAGTGCACCCTAAAGCTTATCCTGAAATGTTGGTGGGACCCCTGCCAATTTCAGCCACAGCATCCCTTGCACAGCCATCGTGACACGAGCACAGAGATGATGCTGGGGGTCCAGGAGACCTGCCCTAACTGTCACTGTGGAGTCCAAACACCGACCCACACGCCAGCTCCTACCCTAACCTGGCACACTGAGCAAGGACCAGCTCACCATTTCTTTTTCCAGTCAGGGGGAGCCGTGATCCGAGAAGGATACCCTGCTTCCTTCAAGCCCCGCTCCCCAGGCTCACCAGAAGCTTAAGCCCAATAAGCTAGCCTGCCTCTAGCCCTCCACTGGAGGGGGTAGGCTGAAACAAGACCTATAAAAGGTGTAAACTGAAGGTATTCTGTACCCAGCCCACAGTTTCTGTACCCAGCCAGGCAAGGTTTTGGGTTCAGGACAGCTCCAGCTTTCTGTGCCTACAAACCCCAACCCCAGCCCTTCCGTGTGGCTGAAATTCCAGAGCAAGGTCTATGGGAAGTTTGAAGAAGAGGTGCAGGGTGGCCAGCTGAGAGACAGTCTGTTTTGGGGCAGAACGTCTTTTATGGAACAATACTAATTAAGTGTTCTTGCTGAATAAATATTGACTGTAATATTTATACTTTAAAAAAGCAGCATTTTTTAAGTCTCCAGATGGTGTTTGAACGGAACCACAATGAACTTCCACAAATCACAGTTCATAGAGTTTCTTGTACAAGCCCACTGTTATCCGTACCACAGGCATTAACGTTGTCCCCCTTTCTGACCTATCCCCCATCAGAGCCCGCTTCGCTTTGCCAAGAAAACGCAAACCTGTTCCAATTGCTGGGAAGGCGACGGATTTGTACATCCTCAGCTCACACTCGTTAAGCACTTTGGAGACCTGTTTCTTCACATTGTTACTGTGAATCAAGTGGATGATTTTACTGCACAGCAGTTTTCCACCTTGTGTTGTAATGAAGCCACTTTGAGGCTGCCCAGCTGGAATACAGAAGATAAAGAAGGAGTCATAACATTTTCAAAGTGGCTATCTCTTCTGATAAGACAGCTGGTTATATCGATGCTAGAAGAGATGTGGAAAAAGTGAAACAAAATCCAGTGTGAGCTATATTGTTCTCAGTTTTAGCTGATTTCACTTTTCTCTGTAAATACTCTGATTGCAGAACTTCTTTGAGAAAGTGATTCAAGTAATTCCGTGTTTCCCAATATCCCGAGATCTCCGCTACAAAGTAGTTTCCTATTAAGTACAACTTAAGAACTTACGTTGAATTTAAATGCAGCTCATTTTTATTTAAAACCATGCCAATAGAATGCGCACAATTCATTTATACGAGAAATCTTTTCTTATGCCAGCTATTCCTTGAAAGCTCAAACTCTTTTTTTCTGCAGAAGAGCTGAATTGTTAAAATAACCTCATTAAGATAATGACCAACTGGATCTAGGAACTGTGCTACGGGATCTTGAAAGGGATGTTCGCGTTGTTTCAGAGCGCTCATGTTTGATTACAAACACCTCAGACCGGTGTCATATTGTGAGGATGAATGGACTGATGAACACAGCTGCGTACCACCTCACGGGTCACAAGGATAATGACTGATTGCAAAATGCTCTGCGTGCACCCAGATCAGGCTGATAAATGGGGAGAGCCTGCAGAGACAAAGGCTGGGAAAAATATTCAGGAAACTCCATCTTGAAAGTTAACTTCTGGACTCAGAGCAGGAACATTTTGTTTATGCAGTCAGAACATATTCCTGCTCTACTGGTCTGGCAGAATGCAGGCCACAGAAGAACCCAAGATCAGGGGGATAAACAGAGTTACCTTCTTTCAATAAAAAATAATTATGTATTTGTGAATATAAGCCCAGATTTGCTAATAGGTTTTAAAAGCCAGTCCTGCACGTGCTTACACCCAAAAGACAGTCTTCCACCACTTTGTTCAGATTCAAAGCTTCAGCTCTCCTGTAGCTGACAAGAGACGAGCTTAAAGATTATGCTCAAGTCGATGGCACAGTTTCTGTTCTTTAGTCAGGAACTAGCTTGAGTAATTTCAGGGGTAAAGAACTTAAATTACATTAACTTCCCAGCACTTGTTAGCATCAGAAAACTGTATCCATCTTCTGTTCAGTTGTGAAAAGAAGAATTCTCAAAGTAGGTAGCAAAACAACAACAGGACTTTTCAAAATTCCTAGAAGCGAAAGCTATTTTTTCTGATAAAATAATTATACTGTCAGTGTAGAGAATTATAAAACAACTTTAAGTTTTCAGAGAGAATTAAAAAAAAAATTAATCAAACAAAATAAAATGCTTTAACATACCATACTCAGCACATTCATCTTCTACCTCGTAACCAGCAGCATCCATAATTGCTTTGAAGACCCCTTAAATTATACAAGGAAAGCGGAAAGCACACACATTCATTAAGCCAAGTTAGCTGTTTCTACTCAAAACTCTGCGCAACTTCTGTACTCTACAAACACCCCAAATTCACACAGGGCAAGATCCCACAAAGTGCAAAACCTTGCCAGTTCCCCTGAGTTCCATAACACACTGCACTGGCTGCAAAGAGAGCGCTGCCTTCATTACTGAGCAGGAATCATTACGAGTAACTCCTATTTCACCGTTTCACCAACCAACAGAACACCCCTCACCAAACTCTCCAATTGCTTTGAATCACATCATTTGATGTCTTTCGTGCTGGCAATTCACAGTGTCACCAAAGAATCCTCTGCTTCTTACACATCAATTTACTTCACCAGGGCTTTGGCTTACAGTGAGACGTACTAGGACAAGAGCAGTTTTTCAGAATTATATCTGACCTAAAAACTCCCTTTTATTTAAGTATTTTTAAACAAGAAAAATCTGCCCTCTCTTTGAGTAGTTTGGACACTAAATGGAATATTCAGGACACGTAAAAAACCTGTTTAAGATCTATTTCCTGACTAATCACAACTCACTCTCACTCATCTAACTAACACTTCATAAAAGTTTCACAAACGGACAATTCTTTCCCCTGCCCCCTTCTAAAAACTAGCCCAAATTTATCACTGAAGAACTACATATTCAGTACATTACCTGTTGTGGCATCAAATGTTGGATTCGATATGTTTACAATAACCTCTGTATCTTCCTTGGTAATATCTCCACTAATTACTTGGAGTGTAATGGAACCAATCTGCATTTCATGAACTCCCAGTGCTTCCGTTGAAACAGACCTAATGAAACCTTTTTTTCACTTCTCCTCTATTTGGTGTATTACTCTCTTCCACTGATGGAACCTTTGACGTATCCTTGTAAGCAATATGCTCTAGATTCGTTTGCTGAACGTAGAGAGTCTTTGCCTTTCTCTGTACTCCACTCCTGAAAGCAGGAAGGTGCAATATTCTTCCCGTTTCAATTCTGTGAAAGTGAAACCACTGCTATTCCTGTAAATTCGCACAATATAAATTCAGAAAGGACTCTTGGGGTTACCTGATCTGACCAGCTCCGTAAGAGTTTCCTTTTACTCTTAAAAGAAATGGACTATCTAGCTTTAGCACTGCCAGCAGTGGAGATCCCATCCCACCACTTATTTCATCTCTACCCCCACAGATATAAAACTGTTCCTTACTTCCAGTCTACACTTACCTAATTCATATTTTATCTGCACACTCTTAACTTCATCTCACTGATACAGCATCTGAGAAGAGCTATACATTCTTATGAATAAGCCTCTGCCATTGCTGCAGTTCCCTCATATGTTTTTGCTACTGTGTTACTCTACCAATTAATAAATGGAAAGGAAATTACCCATTCTGTATACCTATACATAAGAGAAAGGTACAGAAACACGTTATTTATGGCTTGTTTGCCAAAGTGATGCCAACTTCTTATACCCTGTGAGTAGGGCAAACTAACGGTTCTAACAAGTTCTTCCATGGGATAAGACCGGCCTTGCTAAGAGATGAGCACACCCTCAACAAAAGAAATTCCTCTTTAACATTTTTACAAATGGAGTTTAAGAATGCCAGTCCATTCAGAGGAAAAAAATGCTCTGTCTTGATGACATTTTGTCTGTTTCCTGACACATATAAAACCACTTTACAGGATTTGCATTCTCCCCTGTGCCCCACACCTCCTCCCCCTACACAACTTACTTGACGGTGGTGCTGCAGCATTGCAACTTCCAGGTAACCTACGTTCTAGTTCAGTGGTAAAAGCCTGAGAAAAATGGTACCAAAGATAGCGTTTCAGAGTTTATATAACAAATATTTCTACAATTAACTTTAGCAGTCATGTAGCTCCTCCTGAGCTATTGGACGCATTTTACAGTCGCGTTTAGGTATCACTAACAACAGTGGAAGCCTCAGCGTGGACAGTGTGATAATAGATACCGTCTCTGCAGTGCCAGAACTCCTCTATCAAGAGATGATCTACAGGTGTTTACAGTGCCCGCAGTGAGGCCAAACTGTCTGCAGCTTGTGCTTGCAGAGAGTTTGTATTTCAGAGAGACACTGTATGAGACATCCCACTGTCACTGGCCCACAGCAGTAAGAAAGTGCTAAATGGTTCCCTTACGGAAGCAATATAATTAAAATATATTGTTAAGGTGTAATGAGAACAGTATGTAACATATACAGCTTTGTCCTGAGATGAACTACCTGAATGTTATCCGTATCTTTTGGATTCAAGAAAAAATGAACTTCCTGGAGAGTCTTCAGAGTGTGACTACTACTGAACTTAAATACCACATCAAACATCAACTGAGAAACAACACTTCTAGGAAATCCAAACCCTCCAGTTCCAATAGCTGGGAAAGTGATTGAACTCAGTCCAAGTTCTTCAGTTTTC
>NW_010263658.1:0-9757 GCF_000690775.1 Eurypyga helias | reverse complement strand
TTACATCTTCTAGGATCTGTAAAACATAGCAAAAGATACTTTCTTTTTTTTTTTTTTTTTAAGGCATCATTTATTATTAGTTCCATAGAGACTGTGCTGGTATGACAAAAAGTTCTCAGTACATCAAGGCAACTTTAAGGTCACTCAAACAGAAGTAAATGGAGTTGAGTCATCTAAGCTAACTATTTTAAATCCTGAAACTTCAGGATAGGATCCCAGATTGGGAAGAAAAAATTTGAAAACAGATTTAATAATTAAAATGTACCTTCAGGGTCTGTCCTTTTCCTCCATTCCACAGGGGAAGTATGGCATGAAGCACGGACTTGCAGGCCAGAGCACATCCACTGGTGCAGAGCACACTCCCCTGACCAGCAAACTGCAGTTGTGCTTGTTTGTCAAACTCTACTTGGAGCTCTGGTCCAGCCTTTCCCAGCAAGGCTTTGCAAAGAGGCCCCACGCCAAACTTCAGATCTGTGCCAACACTGTTGACAATAACATCCGTCTGCAACAAAATGACAACGAAAATGCCTATTGCCAGACTTCAAGTAAAAGCATGCATGGAGACTAACTGCACTACCAAAGCAATGGACAACACGGAAAAAAAGATGCCAGTGGAGAAACAACCTGGTTTTCAGCACAGCTTCTGCATACAGAGTATTTGTCGACTTGCAGGTAAGCTATGGTAGGCAGCATCAGACCCACTGTGAGTACCAACACCATTGGTATCTATGTGTGAGCAGGTCATCCATCCATCCATCCATCCATCCATCCATCCATCCATCCATCCATCCAATCAGAGCTGTCAAGCCCTCCATGGAGGTAAGGCTGTGACTCACCTCATCCCAAGCAGATGCCAATGACTGGGCAGGTGAAAATAAACCCAGCCTCTGCAGTCTGCCTCATCCCCTCTCCCCCGACCCAGCCTTTCCTACATTTCCTCATGAACTGCTGCAGTGTAGTTCCTTCTTCTCCAGCTTCATCACAGGATACAAAAAAAACCATGTGGATCATATAAGGTACATGTAATGTTGACAATTTAATGTCCCTTTCTTCCTTTTCACCGAAGTGGGATTGTCTACACCTTATCAGGAAAGCAGAGCCTCGTGCACCAAAACATCGTGGAGGGAGAGGGTTGTGCTTTCATGAAGTAAAACAGGCACAGACTCAAAGCCTGGTGTTTGCTTTGCAGTTCCACTGCAGGTCTTTTAATTACTAAGTATTTTAAATGTGTGTTGTATTGAGATTTTTTTTACATCTACTATTGCTCTTTTCTTGGGATAGGCTTTTACAGGCACCAAAATGACAACAGAACCATAGGCTTTTACAGGCAGCAATATGGCAATAGAACCAACTAATGTTGAAACAAGAGGACAATAATAAGAATTTAGGGAGATTTTGAACTCCCAAGGCAGAAAAAATGCGGGGGGAGTTGAAAGAGAGAAATTTATCACTGAAGAAAAAAAAAACATAACAGAAAGAAACTGTGTCAGAGGTGTAAATTGAGTCTCGATGGTCCAGATGAGTAGTAAGTAACTCTATGTTAGCAAAAAGAATTAAAAAAGAAAACGGGGACAGAATAAGTAGAATCAGGTCTAGACTTTGGCTAAACAACCTGAGCAGGCACTCTTCTATGGGGTCCCTTTTCTACAGCCCAGTAACTTCTTCACAGACTGTGTCTTTAACCCATCCAAGGAGAAGGGAACTAAAAGAAATAAGCTACATCTCCCTGTTAGCATGACCCACAGCAGCAGCCCAAACAGGTGCTCATCTCCTGTAATACCCATCCTGGATAGCTACAGAACATACAAATACTTTTAGAAAATATTTTAATATTTCCCTTTTTTAATAATCGGCAAACTGTTTTACATGTTGACCTTAGCTCTAGAAAACAAAGAAAACCTAGCTGGGAACAAAACATCCTGCAATTCAAAGCTGCCCACCAGAAACAGATCTTCACATCAAGTTTGAAAGGAACCGGAAGAAATAAAGACCCACCGTGGCCTCCTGAATGTTTTTCTTCTCCACTCGGACGCGCAGTCCTTCATCTGTCGTAAGCATCTGCAGATCCTCTTTTCTGCTCTCCTTCTGGCTTTCCCTCAGCTTATATTTCACCAAGCGTGGCTTCAGTGGTATGGGGGGTGGCAAGTTAGCTGTGAACGTAGTTTTTACTGTCTCACTCAGATGCTGAATCGTTTCTTCTGCGTTATCCACGAGATGAACCTCCTCCAAGCTGTTCTCCCCCATGGATTCTTCCAAGGTCTCTTTGATGGAGGATACAATGGAATTTGCACACGCCTGCAGTGGGAAGCCAAAAATCCCTCCGCTTATAGCGGGCAGAGCTATGGAACGATGATTGTACGTTTCAGCTAGCTGCAGGCTTTTCTTCACCGTCTTCCTCAACAAGTGCACGCACTTCTCCGCTTCCTCCTTCCTCCACCTGGGCCCAACGGCATGGATGACATTCTTGCAGGGGAGCTTCCCGGCGCCCGTGATAACTGCGCACCCAGGCTGCAGATGACCGTTCTTCCTCACCAGCTCGTCGCACTCCTGCTGCAGCTCTGGACCCGCCGCTTTTAACAGCGCCTCAGCAAGGCCCCCGATGTGTTTTAAGTCTTCGTTAGATGCATTTACCACAACATCAACAGGGTAATTACACAGGTTACCCTTGTACACTGCTACTACAACTCCATCTGGCAGCACTTTCTTGTAGCACAGCTTACTTTTCTCTTTGTCATCAACTTTTTCATCCTTCTGTTGCTGCTGCTGCTGTTGTTGTTGTTGTTGCTGTTCTTCTTTTTCTTCCAGCCTAATCAAACAGCTAAATTTCTGCTTTGCCTCAAAAACACATGAATCTTTCCTCTCAGTGAAAAACTCTCTGGCTCCCGGTTTATCGACTGGCACATTTTTCGAGTAAAGGGATGAGAGAATTTTTTCCAACGTGGTGACTGCTTTTGGCACTTCTGATCTTGGTCCGCCCAGGGAAATACATGGTGTCTTGGTTTCAAAACGTACCGTCACGCCTTTCTTTTGCAATTCAAGACAAACACCGGATTTTTCCTTCTCTACAAACTGCACTACCACCACCGACTTAGCTGGGATTACTTTTTCCATGTGTGTGTTTTTATCTACAAAATCATTAATTTTCTGATAAACTTCTGTTACGGCCTTAGAAAAGCCAGCAATAACCACTTTACTTTCTTTTCCAACACGCTCATCAATTGCTACAGTTTCCTGGGAAGAAGTGTACTTCTTGCGCAAGGAGGCAAGAAGACTCCTCCACTGCTCCTTTTTAATGACCTCACCATCTTCCACGTTGATGCACTCATATTTTAACTCTGTCTTTATTTGCTTTTCTGCTTCTAAAAGATCTCTGGGAGAATCTCCAAACAGCAACACAGTATCATCCTCAAGCTCATAAAAAGCATTAATTTTTTTCCTAGTGAATAATGTCTCTGACATTGTTTTATTATCTGCAAGCTGTAGACAGTAGAAAACATGGGGATCGATGGTAACAGAGGTACGTGGCATGTTCAGTACCTTTTCCAGTAGGTCGGCTTTGATTTTATATACTTCTGCAGGCAATCCACACAACTGAACAGTTTTTTTTGTGTCATCATAACAGATCTTTAAGCATGGATATTCTTTGTGAATATTATTTTCCAGCCCAGCGTTGTGCAGAATGGCGTATTTCCCTGGGATCACCGACACAGAAATTTCTATGTTTTGTTTTTCCCGCTCACTTTGCTTCATGGCTTTTTCCATGCATTCGCTCACTTCTTTCTCTGCATTGTCCACTGCTGCTCTGTTGCCTGCAATCACCACCATCTCCTCAGAAACATCAGTTATGATCAAAGCAACATCATTCACCAATCTCGTTTTCACGTCTTTCCAATCCACTGCATTAACTTTACATTTTATAGCGATGTAACGTGACATGATACGCGAGAACTCAGTAGAAGCATCTTGCTTCCATGTCTTGATCACCTTATTCATTGGCTTTTTCTGCCTGGAGAGAGATGATGACGGGCACAACATGATTTCTGGGTGTGCACAGTCCGTCTGTGGCCATTTTAACTCGCACTGGCAAATTGCCATTTCCTGGTTTATGTCCTGGATCAGTTTAGCCTGCCTCTGTAAAAACTGCCAGACATATGGATCTAATGGTACCCCAAAGGGGTCTGGCATCTTGACAGTTGGTCTTTCTTTTCCATAGAGAGCTGTTTCCAGGGAGTGGTAATACAGATGCACGGAAACTGGAGTCTGTTCCAGTAAATGCTGCTTTTCCAAGAGAGCGTTTAGATCTAAAAGTTAGCACATACACATACAAGCACACATAAATCATTAACTTCAAATCAAGCAAATTACTCTGTTCTTAGAAATATTACTGAACATTTCTATTATTTCTAATATTGAATGAAATAACTCTTTTTTCTCATTCAAAAGAGTCTTTCTGGTTTCCCAACCGCTATGTAGGGGACTAGATAAGAAGCCCGGCTCTCACTATTTTGGGAAATACGCTTGTGCCTGTATTTATCTGTACAGCTACACCTTGCTCTCATTTCCTAAGGAAACCCCACTGCAGAGCGGGGCCATATCAAGCTGTCGTGGTTCAGACCCAGACGATGACCCAGCACCACGCAGCCACTCACTCACTCCTGTCCGGATGGGATGGGGAGAAGAATCAGAAAAAAAAGGCAAAACCCATGGGTTGAGACAAGGACATTTAACAGGACAACACAAGGAGAGAAGAAATAACAACAGTAGCACTAATGAAAGAACTTAAAATAAAACTCGTTGTGTAGGTGCAGTTTTACTTTTTTGGGGTTTTTGCCATTTCAGTTGGACTGGACAAAGCAATCATAACACTGGCAAGGACTTAAAACTACATTACAGTGATCCAAATTACATATTAACTTAATTTACAAAATATTCTGAAGCAAATTCTGAGAGTCAGAAGAAAAGAAATCACCTGTCAGGCATCTTTAATTAAAAGTAATTTACTAAGCCAGGAGTCTCCTTGCACAAAGATACTTACCAGAGGTTGCACTGGCCCAAAAACAGGACAGTGATCCAACACAAGGAATACTAACAAGATTGTTCATTAACTGTAGTATTCCCTGATAACGAAGATATTTGACCTTAATTAGTTTCCAAAAGCTAACTGTGAAAGCTGAAATCACTGACAGATCCTGCTTCCTCTACCTGTAAGTACAACTGATGTTGTGCTGCAGATAAAAATCTCTGTAAATGGGGGGAAAACCCATCAGCGGGAACAACCCATGCACAAAGCAGGTGTTGAAATGAACCTCTGATAACATAAAAAAAAAACCCAGAGAGATTCTGAAACCCTAGATGTGCAGCAGTATTCCTAAACCCACCGCACTTCCCAGGAACGGGACAGTGTACACCGGCTTCAGCAACAGCGGGCCGGGCTTCTCCTAACGCCCAGACGGCGTTAATTTTCTTTCAGGTCCTGGTCAGGCGAAGGACAGCGTTACCTTTGTGGTCACAGAACGTAATGATGGCCGAGTTCTCCTCAGGGAAGTGCTGGACGTCTGACACGGGCGCCCCTCCATTCCGCGTGCTCTCAAAGTAAATGGTGATGTAGTCTTTGGAAATGCTGGCCGGTAAGTTTTCAGCCTTGATGCTCTGGGTCCGCTCAAGAAGCCTGGCAGTCATTTTGAACTCTTTAACTCTCTTGTTCTGTGAACATTTCTTAACAAATTCTTCAGTATCTGTAAACAGAAGAGCAGTATGAACCAATGGTGTTTTCCTGGGTCATTATCAGCCCTGGCTGTCACCTCTGGCAGAGAAACGAGCTGAGTGTACTTCTCCCCGTATTTGGAGCAAAACTGTCTTTGGTGCCAAACAGCTCCATGCTGTAATAAAAAGGGGAAATGCACACAGCCATGTTACTCTCTGCTGTTCAGTACCACTATGTCTCTGTTCCCCTTACTCATCTCTTGTACAAGCTAAGCTCTTCTCCCTGTTTCACTGTCTCCTCAAATGGAGGCTTTATATACTTCAATAATTTGCAGAACTCATCTCCACACTCAGGTCGCTTCTAATTCTTCTCCACCTATCCCAAAATTAGATAATTAAACATTCTCATTCAATTTCAGTTAATGAAGATGCCACAATTCTCCTTATTTTCAGTGTAACACCTGGACCACAGGCATTTTCATGGAGCTGCATGTAAGGCTTAGATCTTTCATGCGAGACTACAGTCCAGGTACTCTGAAGCTGTCTGAATCTCTAACAGGAGAGCTCTGAAAACTATTGCTCATATGAAGTTGCTCTTAGGAGTTCATATTGCTCATACGGAATGAATGAGGTGTTCATCCTGTCTTACCAATACTTGTTATAAAGGTAGCTACGGCAACATTTGTTTCGGGTATCACTTCCACAGTGAAGTCATCATCTATCGCCAGACCGCTGATGTTCTCCAACAGCATACGTAAGCATTTTGGACTGCACCCTTGTATGTTTTCAAACACCACCGAAGGTGAGGGCACTGCGGGCTTCTCTGCGACGTTCTCCGCAGTGCCAGCTTTCTTCTGGAGTTCACTGTTCGGAACAAAACTCTTTGCTTTCTGCGAGGCTTCTGCACCATCTTCAACAGAAAGGGAAATAAGTTACACGACAAACTGGTACACATTTCCTGGAATAAACAGATTTTTACCCTTTCTCTCCTCTCCCAAGAAAAGAGATCATCTAACCCATGAAACACTGCAGGGTACCCCAGGACACTTTGGGATCCAAAAGAGCCCAGATGAAATATTCTGCGGGGCTGCAGGCAGCTTCTTCGGTGGCACAAAAATAGCCAGGAGTAAACAAGTCCAAGGTCAGCAGGATGTCTCTGAGTTGGAGACATAAATAAAATAAAATTAAATCCATTGAGATAATTGGCCATGGCTGCTCAGGCCTTGATAAGGGTTGTGAGAGACCCTGCAGCCTGTTTCTTAGCCCAGGTGCCGGCGTAACAAGCCTGAAGCTCAGGACCCCCACAGGTGCCACTGGCCACCAGTAGCTCTGTGTGACTTGATGCAAAGCCTCCCGACAACCACCGTGCCCTGCCGTGAGCGCAGCACGACAGCACTGAAGGACCCACATGCACGGAAGGCTGTCAAGGATGCAACAAAATTTTGGGGATAGAAAACATGAGAGGGGTGCCCACCGAGTACCCCAGAAGTCCAGCAGCTGCCGGAAGAAGGCACGTCTCCAGCTTTGCAAACAGGTGAGGGTGGAGGTGGGAGAGAACCTCCGAACGGGAACGACGTGCTCCTCCAAGTGCCTGAGTAAACTAAAAGTGTCACCCAGGTAGGCAGTGACACCACTGTCCAATAAGTCACGGGGAACGGTGGTCACGGAGTGCTGCAGGGTGGCAGGGGACTGGCACAGGCCACAGGCACCCCAGGGTGCTCAACACAGCCATACTCACAACACAGACAGCTCTGCTTGCTTTTGCTCAAGAACATCCCAAAATCCCTAAATCCTGGGGTAGTGCTCAACAGGCCATGGGGAGCAGCCCCAAGGAGGGAGACAGAGAGGTGGGAGGGCTGGAGCAGGCACCAGCAGAATCAGGCCGGCTCTGCCCGCCTGCTGGGTTCACCAGCTCTCCCGATGTACAACAGACACCCAACCCGTAACACCAGGAAGACAGCTGCCTTTGAAGGCCCACCAGCGTAAGACCAACGAGAAAAACAAAAGCAACAATCGCAGAAGCAATAGCTCTGCAGGTGCTGGTTATTCAATCTACATCGCTGACAGGAATCATCTGTTCCACTACGCCCAGTGAAGAAAGTCCAAAAAAGCCAAAACCGAAAGCTAGGCTGGCCCAAGAAAGCAATTCAGAGCAGAATCTGGAGATTTTCAGGGTCTTCTCTAGTGGAACTAAAAAAAAAAGAGTGGATGACAACTCTGAGTACCTAATTTTGAAAGGAGGAAAACAACCCAAAACAGCACAGAACAAGACTTCCTAGGGAAAGGAAAAGATAGGGGGGTAATTACTGAAGAACTTCCTGATTAACTGGTCTGTCCCAGGGCCAGGTGTTTACTCTTCACAGATGTGGGTATATGTGGGTGTTTCCTAGACTGCTTTCTGAATCATAAAGCTTAGGAGAATCTCGGCGAAAGAGGAACTAACCAAAGTCACTGAGGTACTGGGCAGATGCACCACTTGCCTTTACAGACTCTCCTAACTGTAGGAGCACGAAGATACCAGGTCTGGGCTTAAAACCTTCAATCTAGATGTTGTCTACACAGACAGCAGTTATGCAGAATTAAGGGAACTAAATCCCGCTCTGGAGATGCTCCTCTGATTAAAAAGGCTGTTTTAGAAGCTAAAGCCAGGCACGTAGTCTGAGTCTGGCAAGGTGAACTCCCCCCTTGGTGATCAAGTCTCCAGTGTGCCTGGCCAGGCATCTTTCCCTGTATGACCCGAGTCAGGCTGCCAAACTCAGACACCATCAGCACCGCCACCCACGGATCCGTAGCTGTGTGTAGAGAAAAGCACCACGTTTTCATGTTATGAACAATCAGCACACAGAGCGATGGGTAACGTTTTACCTTTTGTTTGAAGGCTGCTCGTGGCATTTGGAGCCTAAAATGAAACGAAAGCAAAACATCAGTGACTGATTTAACACCCTCAGCAGTTTCAGAGCTGGTTAGTATCGGTTTTTATTCACCTTTGTGGGAACCGATTTTTCTTTAAACACCTCCTCTTCAGCAGCTGCTTCAGGCTCTGTGACAATCAACTTCAATCGTCCCTTTTCTCCCAAATACAGCTCATGAGACTGCCTCTCAAGAACTCGTTGCTTCACTAAACAAAACCAGAAAAGCCCAGTGACAAGCTGAACAGAAACAGAACTTTAAACTGCGTAGCGCTTTTCCCCGGTTACATTAGGACACGGATAGTGTCTCACAGAATGAAAACTCCTGACGCTAACACAGCACGCAGGAGGCTCTCCTCCTGAAACGAAACTGAGGAACAGCAGAGGATATGACTTCTGCAAAGAACGCCCGGAGATGCGAAGCGAAGCTCCCCCCCGTGCTTCCTGGTTGGTATCTGCCAGGTAGCCCCGAGCCGGGATTCCAGCCCCAGGGTGTGGGTACCAGCCCCACGCGCACCCTCAGGATCGATGGGGCTTGAGGCCGCGTGTCCCGAACTTACCGGCTCAGCGCGTCAGCAACCGGGAAGCATGATAGGGCAGAAGAAGAGAAGCGTGTATATGTGTTCATGTACATGCAAGGATAGGTATACATCAACACAAGTGCAGCTAAACGCTTCCCGCCCTGCTCTAAGTTTCTGTACATACATGCAGACTGCGTACGTCGTATCTTTAATGTACGTCTGTCGCTGCAGCACACACCAGGTTATACTAACGTAAGCTTTACTATCCCGAGTGCAAACCAGGGAACGCTGCTGGGATCAAAATTAATCAACGTGTGCGTACACCCGGTAGGACGTACTTACCAACTCACGGCCTAGCGCTATTCAAAGTGCAACCCGGAGGCCAGCACGGAGCACGTACATGGGCGAAGACGGACGACACAACCCACGCGTGGGATGTATCGCAGATGCTGCGTGCTGGGGGGTGCGCATTACACCCTGGCTGGCGTACACCACACCGCCCATCAAAGTTAAGGCCGTATAGCGATTTAACGCGCCGGGTTAGACCCCGAGAGTTACAACTCGCCTCACGCTCGTGGCCGGCGGGAACCGAAACACCGACCGGTCACCCGGCGCCTCAGCCCC
>NW_010263657.1:3825-54406 GCF_000690775.1 Eurypyga helias | reverse complement strand
GAAGGCTCAGCGGCGCCTTCCAGCCCCAGTCCCGGGGCCCTGCTAACCCGGCTGGGGAGCTCGGCAGCGGGCTGGCTTCCCGCCGCGTCCCACGCGTGGCACGGGGCGGTTGCTTTAGGCTGCCCCTGACTTAGGGTAGCGCAGGCAGCTGCACCGAGTGTGCGTTTCCCAGCCGGGAGGCTGGCGGGAAGCGGTTGGACCTGCTCCCCTCTCATCTTCAGTGCTCCGCACTTTTAAGTCAAAATGCCAGTTTGCCAAGCCACCTCTTGGTTTGTAACCGCAGCCGATGAATCTTTGGGAAGTAGTAACCTCTCGCACAGTGCTACGGTGTTCTTAACCGATGGGCTTTGTCACTTGTGATGGACTGACGCGAACTCCGAGATTTACCAGTCAGATCACAGCTTTTTTTTGGGTGATGCTGTTCAGAGACGTAACGTTTGGGTTCTTGGTTTAAGAACCTGATGAATGTAAATTACAGAAAGCATCATTGTTTAGGAGGATCTTGTGGATAAAACCAGAGGTTTGTCCCGTGTCCTGGGTCTGGTAGCACAAAAAGCAGTGCCTGAGTGGGGGTAAAAATAAGGCAGGTGTGTAAGGATAATTCTCCGGAAGGCTGCCTCAGCATGCAATCATTTGCAGCTTGGATGCTTCCTAAGGGAGAGCTGGTGGCTTTATAGCCCTCACTGATCTCTCCCTTCCATGAACTGCTCTGATTGCCCCCTGACCCTGTGTAAACTTTTAGCATTTGCAACGTGCTGTGGCAAGGAATTTCATAGCTTTAACTTTATGCTGTGTTAAACACCACACCCTTTTACTTTGAACCTTAGTTTGCTAGCACCTATGTCTTGAATAGAGATAGTGCAGAATTGGTCCTTATTCCTCTGTCCTGTTCATGCTTTTATGAACTTCCAGTGATTCTTTTTTTGCCGCCTTTTCAGGCTGATATGCTTTCTTCTGCTTCGTTTAAATTTTACCTTAAGAGAAGGGAAATGAGTACAGCCATCATTATTTTCTGAGAATGGATCGTATTCAGTGACAGGGATGTTAATGTAAGGATGTTGAAAGCTACAATCTCTGGGAATAACTCATGGAGGCAGTGTACATTAATTTGACAGAGTGGCTACCATGCGATTGCCTACAGAGGACAAAATCTCTCTGACAACTAGCAAGAAGCTTATGCCATCACTTACTCCTGCTTTCTTTTCCTGGCAAAGGCTGCGTGCACAGGGACTGAATTTCTTTCAGACCTTTTTAAAACCAACCAGAAAAACCAAAGCAGCATTTTACTATTGGAGTGATATGATGTATTCATAATCTGTTTGTAAGTGAATTCTCTGGTTCATGTGTTGAAATTTTGTGTTGTTATGAAACAGTTTTGCAGTTATTTCAAAATGAGGAATCCATCACAGTAAATATAACCTAAGGGCCTTGAATGTCTTCCCACAACCTACTACCCTGCTTGGCTTCAGCTGAGCTGCTCTTGATTTACACTTGTGCAATCAGGGAGAAAAAAACCCAAAACAACCAACACCAAAACCAGACCATCAAGCCTTTGGGGTAGTTGTATCTGTACCTATCTGTGTGTGTGCATCCCTGTCCTGGCAGTCCTTCCTCTTGGTCAGTATACTGAATGCTTTGGCTTCAGGTTAGCGTTTAAGGAGACAATTTTAAGGATGCAAGTGGGTTTATTTTAATTGATTCACTTGTGCAATTAAAGTGATGCATGCGCTGGGGTTTTTGCTAGAGTGAGGCCAGAGCACTTGTCGCTTTGCAGAATCAAGCCCTCAGGTCTTGAAACTCTTTAAAAGACCTCTGCTTGGTAATGATGTAAACTGACAGATTCACAAAGGCTGTTCCCAGCGTCTCGTCTTTCTTGCCTGTTTCTGTCATTCTTCTCTGTGTATTGTTTCCTAGAAAACAAGAGCTTCAATATGTAAGACATAATATCTGTTGCCAGGTGAAAGGAAACAATTAGAGGAAGTCTGATGCTCAGGTGGGAAATGATGTGTTCTTACTCCCAAGAAATAAGATTAACTTTTTTTTTTTTTTAGATGAGTGTTTGTGAGCTGCTCTGTTTTTTAACCACTGATTGCTTGCCATTGACTACGAAGCACGCACCTAGCCTGTAAATCCTGTAGGGAAGGGACTGCTTTACCTTATTTTATGAATGCAATTCCTAGTGCAGTGTGGTAGGCAGAGTGAAGGGTGTCTCTGGGTCCAGACTAAATGCTGCTGCTGCTAATAACAGCCATTGCAAGTTGTTTATAGCCTTTAGATAGAAAATGAAATAAGCTAAAGAAGTGTCCCAAAACTTGAGAGTTATTTTCTACTGACCTTAGGGTAGTTGCAAGGGTAGAATAGCATATAAAGCAACTTATCTTGGTTGCATTACTCTAATTAAGGTGTTGGTGAGGATTTTGTGCATGCCCCATCCCTGGAAGTGTTCAAGGCCAGGCTGGATGAGGCTTTGAGCAACCTGGTCTAGTGCAAGGTGTCCCTGCCCGTGGCAGGGGGGTTGGAACTAGATGATCTTTAAGGTCCCTTCCCACCCAAATCATTCCATGATTCTATGATTTATGGATGTATCAGTATTTGACTCTTACATTCCAAAATGGTCTAGATCATTGTGCTGTAAATACTATGAATACTGAACAGAAACAATTAGTTCTATTGGTGGTAGCCTGTAAAACAAACTATAAAATATATCGTAGGCATATTACCATTCAAATTTTTGTTCATTTTCAGAAGATACAAGCTCTTATTTTAAAATAGTCTCAAACTGAAAATGTTGCTGCTGATAGGCAAAATTTGGAGGAAACTGATTAGAAAGCACTATAGTTTAGTGTAAAGTTTGCATGTGCCAACATGGTTTCTGCACTGGTGCATGTTTCAGATTGGGCTTGCTTCTAATAAGCACGTTCCTCTTGCTGATTTGTATCAGGTTGAGGTAGCAAAAATGTAACAAGGGTTATATGATAAGGTTTTCAAAAAGTCTACATTCAAATTGTAACATTCTGATAATATCTGTGAATCGTGTCATGCTTTACACCACCAGCCTTGTTCTTTGAGTGTGTGAAAGGAGGAAAGATGTATCTGTTAGAGCTTCCATAAAGGCGGAAAATTTTTGTAGTAAGGAAAGGATTTTGAGGTAACTAAAATACTTTATAAAATATTTTTTGATTACCTTATACCATGTTTTTCATGCATTACATTACTGAGGTTGCTCTTCTCTGCTTAAAACAACATCTCACTAAGCTGTAAAGAGATTGCTATGTGATCAATTGTTCTTTGTGATCAGTTCAAGCTGCACTGTGTGCGTACACCCAGGTGTGTGTGCTTACACAGAGGCACGTGTATCTGCCTGTCTCTGGTATACAGACAATATGTTTTAATTGCTCTCATACACCAAAGATGCTGCAGGATTTTGATAAGAAGCAAAACCCAAGGGAACCTCTTTTCTTAGGCATTGCATCTCCAGGCTGGAGTCCCTGCTAGTGGCAAGGCCCTGCTCGAGCCTTTGCCTTCACAGGGTCACTAATGGAGGCTGCTGCTTTTCTGCCACTTGTCAGAGTGGATATCTTTTAGGCTTCCAAGCCTACGTCAAATTTGGTTATAATTGGCCAATAGGCTGAAAACCTATTAGAGAGGGTCTGGCAGACTTGTTTATCCGCAGATAAGCAAGTCTAAACATTTCCTTGGGAAAGGAGGCTGATGGAGTTACTTTCTGTTTGAGCCTGGATGTAAAGCAAGTGCCCATCTAGTGGTGCAACGGCCAGCTGGGAAGGCGTTTTCTTGGAAGTCTTGATGACAATTTTAAGCCCGATATAATTGGTGTTGGGTGCCATCTGTGGTGGCTTGCAGGACTGCAGATACAGATCAAGAGAGTTTGCAGAGTTTGAGGAAATAGGCACAAACCACTGCACATAATGAAGATACTGGGGTAGTGAAGTGAGCGTAGGCTCCTTTACGTGCACCAGAAAGTTTTTCCAGCAGTGAGTGAACTGGAGTATGTGGGGACCTGTGTGCATACAAGTCTCAAAGTTTCTTCCCTTGAAACAGATTGTGTTACACACTGAAAATTAATTCAGTGCTGAAGTCAAAATACGTTGCTACCAAACTGTGCTTTGATGTCATTAAGCTAAAGACTGTAGTTTCACAGGCCAGGATGAATAACGGCACGTATGTTGGGGTTTTTTTAAGCTGCCACTTACTTCCTAACACAAACATAACTGTTGCTGTTTTTCTGAAACAAAAGCAAATACTGTTTGGTGTTCAGAAAAATTTCGCATGTAAAGACTAAAATATGAAATGGGTTGTATATAAGCAATATTTATAAAGCAGCCACTTAAAAGGTTTTAAAATGTTGTTATTTCTTATTCCTTGAAGCTACAAATGTATTTGCTTATGCATAACTTCACTGAGGAATACTTATGTGAATAAAATTACACACTTGCAGGTTTGTAGAATCAACACTGTAATTAGCTCTAGGTTAATCCTCCCACCTTCCTGATTAAAAACACAGGTCAATTAAGGATCAAACGAAACTTTACCTTTGTGATTATCTTCCTTGGTAGAAATAGCTGTTCCAATAAATATTTCAATTTCTGTATAATCTGACCTTTTTTCCAACTTGCTTTCCTTTATCCTTAACAATTTTAGCCAACGAAAACTAGTTGTATTTCAAAATGAAAAGGTGAAATGCTGAAGCATATTTTTTGGTGTGCTTGGTTAGAGTGTTTTGGCTGGGACAGAGTTAATTTTCTTCATAGTACCCAGTATGGGGCTGTGTTTTGGATTTCTGCTGGAAATAGTTTGATAACACGGGGAAGTTTTTGCTATTGCTGAGCAGTGCTCGCACAGAGTCAAGGCTTTTTCTGCATCTCAGACCACTCCACCAATGGGTAGGCTGGGTGTACAAGAAGCTGGGAGGGGACACAGGTGGGACAGCTGATCCCAGCTGACCACAGGCATATTCCATACTGTATGACATCATGCTCAGTATATAAAGCTGGGGGAAGGTTGGCTAGGGGACTGCTGCTCATGCACTGGCTGGGCATCGGCTGGTGGTGAGCAATTGTTTTCATTAGCATCACTTGTCTGTCTTGTTCTTGTGTGTGTTTGGTTTTTTTATTTTCCTTTTCATTACAATTTATTGTTATTAATATTTTATTTCAATTATTAAACTGTTTTTATCTCAACCTACTAGTCTTCTCACTTTTACCCTTTGAATTCTTTTCCCTCTCCCCCCCATCCTGCTGGAGTGAGCGAGCGGCTATATGATGTTTAGTTGCCAGCTGGCTTAAACCACGGCAGTCCATTTTTGCACTGTGTGGGACACAAAGGGTTCTAGATAATGTGAGATTTGATTGGAGTATGCTAGATCAAGTTTATACCTGTTATTGCTGTTTAGCTATTAACTGTCAGGTTTTTTGTTTGTTTGGGTTTTTTTTGGGTGGGGGGAACCCCATGGTGTGTGAAATAATAGACTTATTTGCCTTGGATTGATAATGTGTCCATGAACAGGGTTTGGCTAGTTTATCATCTCTCTTAAGTACACATACGTATCTATTTGTAACTTTGCCGATTTCTTTCTTCTCCGTTAGAAGTGACGATGAAATGACATCCCCAAGTGTGCATATAGAATATAGTGCAAGAGGGCATAGGTGTACTTACAGGCTAAATCTTTGCTAGTCAGATTTGCTTTAGAGCCTGTTGATTGTAGGCTCTGCACATCTGTGAGAAGATTTGGATAAGGCAGACAAATTCTTGCAACTGTGCCAGCTGTAGTGCAAAGTAAGGACAGTGTAATGGAGATAAGGTTAATTAGCTATTTGCATTTGCTACTGAAGTTGGATGAGCAGGTTTTTTTCCTAGCAGGGAATTTCTCTTCAGGCATAACTATCCTGTAGTTTGTTAAAATGAATGTAGCAAGACTTTTGTAGCCTGCAGAAATACAATTATGTGTGTGCAAGCATCACAGACTTCTTTTATTCATAGGCAGGTCTTGTAGGGTCTTGTCCTGCTAGAGAATCGAAGCAGAGAAACCCTTTGAGCTGAGCTGTGTCCTGTTGCTCCAAGGAGATGCCATAGTATTGGTCCCTAACATCTCTCTATCTCGGTTTCTGACCTGTGGGATACAGACACAAGTACCCCTTGTAAGGTATTTTGAGACCTTGGGTCAAGAGTGAGGTCGAGTCCAAGCTGCTGCTATTGATGAACAGAATGAGACTTCAGTTACTCACTCTTTCGGATTTTTAGATTTGAAAATATTAGCATATGTTGTCTTTGCCTTTGCAGGAAGGCTTGTGAATAAAGGAAATCTAGGGCTACTATGTTCAGCACCTTGCTGCAACTATTATGAATGTGATACTTTGAATCATGTGTTCTGTTCAGAGTTTCAAATACTTGTATAATATGTGTTTGAAGGATGATAATAAGTGCTTTGTCTTAAGATTGCCAGTGGTTTCTGTGTTCAAACTACAGTCTGCCGAGCTCAGGTTTTCATGGGACACACATCACTGTTGCATGAATTGAGCTTCTTAGGGCAGGAAACATTCTTCCCACAGATACTAATCTCCTTTTTAAAGTTTGCCTTGACATAGACATCACTTTACTTATAGCTAAAGAGCAAAGCTGTTCTATAGAATTTTGACATTAATTGGAAATAGATGGTGGGAAACTCTATGGGGTAACCCTGTTTACACAGGGCATGGCAGTGATGCTTGCCAGTGGTACGTGAGCAGCAATGGCATCACATAGATGCGTATTTGTATTTTATGGAAGGTGTATTTGTATTCTGTGGAAGGAATGGGATTTTTTTTTTTTCCTTTCAGCTGTTGGAGCAGATGCAGACCTGTGTTTGTGTGTTTGACGAGGAGGATGAGTACTCTTTTAACTTAAAGCTAAATAATTTTTTCAGGTAAGTACGTGCTGAAACAGTTTAGGCTTGTCTGTTTCCTTTGTGCTTCCTCCAGTAGCAAGACAGAGATAAACAACTCTTTTGGATTTGGTTTTTTTGTGTACAATGGGGATTACTGGAACTGTTGGGCTGTTCTGTGTAATAGGGTTGCTGCTGATTTAGGGCCTACAGAAATCAATAGTTTGCTCCAATTAAAAATGAAAGAAAATAAAGATAACTTTTTACTCAGAAATACATTGACAGGGAGTCATCAAGTTTTTCTGTAACTGAATTATAGAATTTTTCAGGACTGTTTCATTTTGACTGAAACTTGCTCTCCTTACAAGGACTGATATGTGATCTGGACGACACACACTGTGTTTTGAACTTGTGGAATTTTCTTGTGATTTGCAGTTTTTAAAGTTTTGTGTAAGTTATCGGTTATTTGAGAATAAGCACTTCAGTTGCTGTGAAAGTTAAAACCAAAGCAACACAAAGGATGGTTTCTAGTCCTCTTTGTTGTAAACTTTACTCTTATTTTTTGAGGCTTGAATCTTGCTGTTTCATTTTTGTGCATGTGCTTAATATCAGATTTACTTAACTTGAAACAATTTGTGCGAAAATGTTTTGCTAGCTTTCTTCAAAAGTGTAGCTTTCATCCTATGTACAGAACAAAATTTTTCTGATTCAACTTGCCAGTTCAGGCAACGTGACTTGGAATGGTGTGAAGAAATGAGATCCTGTCAAAAGAGTTTGATCGATTTTTATACTGCCCTTCTGCTGTCAAATGCTGCACATACATTTGAATTTATTAATCCCAATGTAATTTCTTTCCTTAGTAGCATTTCGGCTGTTTTTATAAACCATTCTTGGCATTTCTTTTCTGTGACTGCAAATTTAAAAAACTGAAACTGTGACTCAACTTCTGTAAATGGATATATTCTTACAGGTTTAATCACTGACGCTAAATCTTTTCAGAAGTTGGTGGGGCCGTTGCATACAGGCCGGAGTGTTTTACATGTATTGAAATGCCTTTGGAAATGTTTTTTTATGCTAGTCATACTTAAATACTGGACTTGTCTCAAGGTGAAAAGTAAACCGTAAATAGTCTGACCAAAAGCAGTGCTGTTAAGGATAAATTAATGACTTGAAGGCTGAGTTAAGCTTTCAGAAGTGCTTTGCCATAAAATTAAGGGCCTAACTGGGCAGTTGCCTTGGGAATTGTTTGAGAATTTGAGGAGCTGCTATGCCTAGCTCTTCTTTTTTTTTTTTTTTTTTTTAATCCTTTTTGCTTAAGATAGGGTCCTCAACACTCTCAGCAGGTGGTGGGAATGTGCCTGGTCTGCATCAGTGCAAAGGCACCTGCCTTTTCTTTCTTCCCCAGCTGTGGTGTGAGAGAACCTCACTCAACAGCCCTCAAGTAAAGTGAGGCAATCCTCCTGAGAAGTGTGCCGTGGCTTAGCTGGCTAATACACAAATGAGCAGTTGAAGATGCTGCTTTTCTCAGAAATTAGTTGCTTTTCCCCGTGACACTAGAATAAGTAATATTCTAAAATGGTGCTTGACAGATGTCAGAGGCTAGAGATGGAGAGTTTTTTATTTGGTTTTGGTGTGTAATTAATATCCTAAAGAATACACAGGTGGTTTTAATTGAACATAGTGGAAGGCCCTACCATTGAGGTAGGGTAGAGAAGATCCAAACACAGTAATAGCAACAGAGGTCCTGCTAAGTTGCCACATTTGGTTTTGTGAATAGGCCAACTCATAGTAATGGCATAACGTGCAGAGCTTAACAAGTTTCGAGTAGGTACACTGGGGTTAGGTGCTCAGGTCCCCACTGGACTGGAGCGAAAAAACATAGCTTCAGTATCCTGAAATAAATCCTGGGACTTGTCTGAAGGTACAGACAAAGGAGGGTGCTGTCAGCCTAACCCTGGTAGAGAAAGCCAGGGAGAGTTTGCAAGGGAAGGTCAGGACCCTTGCTGCTTCTGCTTCACATGTTGGCTGAAGACAGGAGGGACAGGTTACTTCAAGCAGCAGCTGTCTGTGTATTCTGTTAATGGTTACAGGTCAGAGTGAAGACTGGAAATCTTTGAAGGGATGCACACAGCAATTCCTATTTTCATTCCAGGCTAAAGTGTTGACCATTCTATTTAGTCTGCACTTTAAAGTGTAAATGTCACACCTATAATGTAGACATCATGTAAGGAACAGCATGGGTCTTTTTCATCTGCATAGGTTATTTCACTTAAACAGATATAGGCTGAAATAGTAAAATTATGCTTAAATTGGCATATTGGTCCAGTGGTGAAAAAAATCCAAAGCAAACCCCAAACAAACCAAACAAGGCCTGTCCTCTAAATGGTATTACTGTCCCAGGTGGTCTGTTGGCTTGATTTTAAGCATGCATGTGCATCTCTGGTGCTTACTAACTTTTTTGAGCTGTATGAGTATTCAGCACCTTTAAAAATGAAATAATTACCTTTCTTATTTTGCTTGCTTACTGCAAGTTTTAATTCAGGTTTGTAAGGCCTTTGAACTATCCCAGGTGATCATTTGACTTTTTAATAAAACATTAAATAACAGGTGATTTTTTTTGCTTTCTAACAGATGATGATCCAGTTACCCATTCTCTCTAGATATAAGAATGGACTAAGCAGTGGCTTTTCTTTATATGGGGACTGGAAATTATCACTTAATAGTTGCTATCAGCTTTAAACTTCAACTTAAACTGCCTGCAGTCTGTAAGCTGTATCATCAAATAAGGAGTCAGGGAATGAATAATAAATGAATGCCAAGAATTGAGAAGCTTTCGGCACAGAACAACCTTTTCTGAACCTTATTGTCCACTCAGTATTTTCCCTAAGACATAGAAGGTGAAGCATTGGACAAGGGACTGTATTCCTGAAATGGCCTGTGTCTGAGGGGGTAATTAGGGTGACTTTTATCCCACCATGAGGCACTGCCAAGTGTATCGCATGGACAGGTCTATGCACTAATCTTTGCTGAATGAGGAAGGAAACTGGTGGTGGTGGCAGTGCTGTGTGGTTTGGGAGGGATGGGGAAACTGCTCTGGGCTGCAGCTCAAGGGATGCATGTGTGAACTCATTAATCTTGGGGATTTGCTGCATTTTTTTTTTTTTTTCCCTTACAGCCCACACACAGCTTTTGGCTGTGGGCACGGCATTTTCCAGCAGATGGCCTATTGCACAGGAAAGCAAGGGTGATGTTGGAGACTTTTGAGTGCGCTGATGTAGTCCCTTTCATGCATATTCTTAAATTCTGTGAGCTGGTTTCAAAGGAACAGAGTACATGACTGTAAATTTAGGATTTTCTTCATTGTCCTCAGACATGGAGGAAAGTATGGCTCTGACAGAAAGTATGGCTGGACAAGGAGGATAGTCAGTGCAGGTTTGGCCACCTCCTCACTTCCCTTTTTTAAAAGCAGGAAAATAGGTTAGCTATAGAAAGAGAAGGGCTGCAAAATGTTTTTTTCAACTGCAAAACAAGGATCAGTTTATGCTCTTAACCCTTTACATTTTATCATTCTTTGCAGGCCAAGTTTTAGATTTATAACGAGATTAACAGCTGGTTTTGCAGTGAAAACTGGTACTATCGTGCTTCAAAATATTGCCACTTCTCTAGTTTTGTGAATTCTGTAATGTCAGAAAAATACACCACAGCTGACAGGATAAGGTCAGTTGTTTTTATTGCTCTGAATGTGTATAATTTGGGGAATGCGAGCACAGTTTTGTTTTGCTAAGAGCAGTTGTGAGCTACAATATTGGCTATTGGATGCGTTCTTGAAACAGAGGTGTCCGCATTTAAATACAGTAATTTTCTTTGTACTGTTTCTTCCATAAAACTCTTAAAGGGAAAATACATTTACAAATAAGGATTTTTTTTTTATATTTATGTATCTGGGTTAAACATTTTACTGTGGTTTGTTAACATACATTAACACTCCAAAATTGAAATTATCTAAGTTGAAAGAAATAATTTTAAAAGGTTTTTTGCAACACATTTGTTTATTATTATTTCAGTTAATTATAGTATCTTGTAAAAGGTGTTTCAAATCATAACTCTTTAATTCACTAGTGAAAAATAAAATAAATAGGCTGCCTATTTAATGAATGAAATAATAAATTAATGGAGGCTGTTCTGGTATTTCTGTAACAAATGGGAACATTATTTCCATTTCAGTGACTTCACCTCCCCTTCTTCCTGTATGTACTGGGTTTGTGTGGTGGGGTTTTGGTAGTGAGGGAAGGGCTACATGGGGCAGCTCCTGTGAGAAGCTGCTAGAAGCTTCCCTGGCTGCATGTCAGACCCATCTCTGGCCAAGGCCAAGCTAATCAGTGATGGTGGTAGTACCTGTGGGATAACATATTTAAGAGGAGGGAAGAAAAATTGCAGTGGAGAGAGGAGTGGGATGTGAGAAAGACAACCAGGCAGATCCTCAGATCAGTGAGGAAAGGCAGAAGGATGTGGGTTGGAGCAGAGGTTCCCCTGCAGCCCGTGGTGAAGAGGGCAGGCTGCGCCCCTGCAGCTATGGGGGGGTCACAGAGGAGGAGAGGACCTGCCTGTAGCCTGGGGAGGACTCCATGACAGAGCAGGTAGCTACACCAAAGGGAGCCCCTGACTGTAGGAAGCCCGTGCTGGAGCTGGCTGCTCCTAAAGGACTGCACCCTATGGAAGGGACCCATACTGGAGCAGTTTGTGATGAAACTGCAGCTTGTGGCAAGGACTCAGGTAGGAGAAGTTTGAGGAGCACTGTTGACCATTGGAGGGATGCCATATTGAACAGGGCAAGAGTGTGAGGAGACCTTCCCCTGAGGAGGAAGGATCAGCAGAGACAATGTGTGATGGACTGACTGCAACCACCATTCCCTTTCCCACTGTGCTGCTGGTAAGGAGGTAGAGAAATGGGGAGCAAAGTTGAGCCCAGGAAGAAGGGAGGTGTGGGGGGAAGGTGTTTTTAAGATCTGGCTTGTCTCTCATGGTCCTACCCTGCTTTGATTGGTAATTATTTTGGGGTTTTTTTTCCTCCCCAAGATGAGTCTGTTTTGCCCGTGACCACAGTTGGTGAGTGAGCGCTCCCTGTCCTTGTCTAGACACATGAGCCTTTCCTTATATTTTTGCCTCCCCATCCCTCCATGGGGAGGAGTGAGCAAGCAGCTCTGTGGTGTTTAATGGCTGGCTGGGCCTAAACCATGACACTACTATTTGAGTTTCTAGCCACTACCTCTTGTGTCATGTCTTCCCACCTGCATCCACCACCCTGCTCCATTCCCCCTCTCTCAACAGTATTCCTTCCTGAACCAAAGCAGCCAGCTGCTGTGCTTGCTGTCAAATAAACTAGTGTCAAAATTTTCAGCTGCTTTTATTGCTTAGAAGATGTTCCTTTGTGTAGTATGAAAACTTGCGTTGAATATTAGCTTAGCAGCAGTAATCATGGCATTTAATGGTAATACTCTCCAATCAGATGATAAATGCTTCCTTATAGCAGCTCTTTTACACCTTCATTAATCAAGAAAGGTTCTTGACACAGTAATAAACATAACTGTAATTCTGGCTTAAATGTTCCATATACAAATAATACAATCCTGTTCATTAGTGAGTGCATGATAGATACATTGTAAGGTGGATAAAAGGTAGTAGGAGTGTATGTCATACAACAATGTTCTTTTCACTCACACTTGTTGAAATTATAGTGTACACTCTTGTTTTTGCAGTTTTGTGGCTTGCTTAGCTCTGCACATTTGAGTCTGCGTATGCATTGATGCTAACAGATCGGGATTTCAGAAGTTCAAGGAAACTTTTTGGCATTAGTGCTGCATCTATCCATCCTTACAGGGTGATGGGTTCCCTCTACATTTTTTCTCCAGAGTCCTGGATGTATCTGCATCTAGATCAAGGAACTGAACAGAGGACATGGCAGCTCGCGTGCAAGAGGTCTTTCCTGAAGAACAGTGCCCAGAATGGTCTTGTTGGCAGAGGATTTGACCATATGCTGTGAGGATTTGACCAGATTGCATATGTAACCTCAGTGGTGAAACTTCCCTTAGTATAAGTTTTCCTTGCTGGCCTTGACAATAGGTTATTATTGTGGGGAATGCCTCTAAATTCCTGCTTGACAGTTTCATGCAGTGCATACTCGGTAGGCATTAGCTGCAACCTGTTTTCTGTCTTGCTGTGGTAGAACTAACAGTGATGTTCACTTGTCTGCATTCTTTGAGCCAAAAAATTGTATGCAAATGATACATTTTGCTTCTCACCAATGAATTATGAGAAACAGACAACAACTCCAAGACTGTTGGGGAAAAAAAATTATCAGCTAGGCAAGTACTGTACTGGTGGATGAAAAGCTGGACATGAGCCAGCAGTGTGCGCTGGCAGCCCAGAAGGCCAAGCGTATCCTGAGCTGTATCAGGAGAAGTGTGGCCAGCAGGTCGAGGGAGGGGATTGTCTCCCTGTGCTCTGCTCTCATGAGACCCCGCCTGGAGTGCTGTGTTCTGGGGACCCCAACATTAAGAAGGATATAGACTGGTTGGAGCAAGTCCAGAGAAGACCACGAAGATGCTCAGAGGGCTGGAGCACCTCTCCTATGGGGACAGGCTGAGAGAGTTGGGCTTGTTCAGCTTGGAGAAAAGAAGGCTTATAGCACCTTCCAGTACCTGAAGGGGGCTGACAAGAAAGCTGGGGTTGATTTTCTTATAAGGGCCTGTAGTGGTAGGACAAGAGGTAATGGGTTTAAACTGGAAGAGGGTACATTTAGATTGTATGTAAGGAAGAAGTTCTTCACGGAGAGGGTGGTGAGGTACTGGAAGAGGTTGCCCAGAGAAGCTGTGGATGCCCCATCCCTGGAAGTGTTCAAGGCCAGGCTGGATGAGGCTTTCAGCAATCTGGTCTAGTGGAGGGTATCCCTGCCCATAGCAGGGGGTTTGGAACTAGGTCCCTTCCCACCCAAACTATCGTATGACGCGATGATTTATGGGAAATGTAGAGAAGTCTCATTTATTTGTAGCAGTCTTCAAGTAGTTTCAAACTGGTGAGGCAATCCCCTGTGGCACAGAGAACAGTCATGTGGGCTTCATTTCCATAATTTTCCTTCTCTAATCAAGATTTTGAGGCACCTGCAGTCTTTGATCTGCTTTTTCAAGTAATGCTTGGTCTGGATCCTCAGTTGCATCTTTGAGCACTTTACTGAGTTTTTTTCCAATAAATGCAGGTTTTGTGACTACATCTTGCTGATGGTCTGGCATTTGCAAAGCCTGTGAACAGTACCCATGTAAACTTTCTTCGTTCTTTGAGCTGTGGCATTCCATCAATAATGTTGCTGTAGTATATATAAACAGTCATGGAAATGGCTTCCATGGGTGTTATTCTCAGCCTTATCTTTAAAGTTGCAGTGCTTGTTTTTCGTAGGGGTTCATCTGATGTTATAATTGTCCAGGAAATAGGGTCTCATGCTAGTAAGAATACAAATCATGTTGAGCTCTTTGCTTTGAGAGTTTCTCAATAAATTCCTGTCTGCCTTTAATATTGAGATTTTTTTTCAAACCCTTATTTTTTCTTCATGTCTGAAAAGATTTAAAATTTCTTTTAAGCATCTGGTCATAACATTTATTTGAGGAAGGTTTGCTTTCAAAATAGTACTTCTTGAAACCATTGTGTGCTTTCTGTAGGTGGTTGTCAACTTCTGCTGGGGCCAGATGACTGACTGATTTACAAGATTAATATGTTTATTACTCATTGAATATGTCAGGGTTTTTTTTCTCAGATTTTTCAAATACATCTTGGTATTGCTTGGTCTGTTTGAAGCCTAGATAACTGTAGATCTGCATAAGTCAGCTTAATTTACAGGGTTTTTTTTTGGGTTACGTGATTTTTGTGGTCAGAGGCATCAGTGCTCAGGAGATCCCCAACGGGATCCCAATTCAAATCACTAGCTGACATTTGTTACAATCTGTCCTCTCTCATATTGGACCTTTTGTTCCTGATCCTCCCCAGGAAGTTGAGGGATCCAGTCTGAACCGAGAATTCAAAGTCACAAGGTGTGAGTGGCAGGTTATTAAGTGCATCATTTGGATGTAGTACACTAGCAATGACGATGTGCACTTCAGCTGGTTTTACAGATAAGTCGAGGGAATCATGATTCTATGATTCTCTTGTCAGAATTTCATTTTGATATTCAGAGTTCTTGCAGCTAAATCTTGTAGGGTGCTGCCATCTTACTGTCACTCAGAAGATGGACTTGAAAATGAGCATTGGGAGAGACTGACAAATTGAGACTTTTCACACTGAAAATTTATCAGAACTTGCAGTTTAGTTGACCTTCGGCTAAACTTGTTTATTCAGATTTAAGGTCTAGTCCTTAAATCTGACCCTGCAGTTAGAAGGTTGCCCTTGTGTTCAGCAGCAGGAGGAAGGGGTACTTGATGTGACGGAGTTGCAGAGGTTATGCTCATGAGTTACAAGGAAAGAATGGCAATAGATGATATGAAAGGTCTGAAATGAAAGCAACAGCTGATTTTGTTCAGTTCAAAATGACCCTGCCAAATGACATCACAAACTTGGAAGGTCATTGTTTCTTTACAGACTTATAAAATATGTTTTTATCCAAAAAATACACTGAGAAACTGAAATGATGATGAATGAACCAATTTAAACTCATGGGAAGCAAGCATCCTTAGCTATTCAGAAATCTTCAAAACTGCTGGTGGGAGGAGGTCTAACTTCATCTTAATGGATGTAATCAAATTCCTCACTCTGCTGCTGTCAGGTATGTGTATATGGTGTATTTTCCAGTGTCTGACTCCACTTGACCAAAAAGTCTGAATATACAGAAATTCCATAAGCTCACTTGATTATTTTTACAGACCTTGAGAGCGTGCAGTGTCATTTTCCTTGTTTATTCTCCCTTAATCAGCTTTTCCCAGTTACAGTTCTACCATCAGCTGTGGAAATGAATCACAATAGAAGCAGCAATGGAAAAAGGTGTGTGGGTTGTTGTTTTGGTGGGGTTTTTTGTGTTTGGGTCTTTTTTGTTGTTGTTGTTAGGATGTGCAAATTACTGTAGCTATGGGTTAAGTACTCTGTGTAATTTTCCATTTTAAAGCACAACAAAACTTAGTCTGAATGATTTTAGAGACCCTTCCTGTTTATGACCCAGAGATTATTGGAGTGCATCCTTTTGCTTTTCAGCACTTTCCCACAGGTGGGATGGAGCCTTCATTTTATTATTCCACAGATGCCCACTTTTGTTTACAGAAAACTCGGTCCCTCTTCTGCTTTTTCATGGAATGTTCTAAATCCACTACTGAGACAGAGGTGGAGACACCAGAACTCCCTCTCTCCAAAGTGTCACCTAGTACTGGCATATGGGAAGCTCTCACTCTTCCTTTTTCTGCCCTTAATGAGAACACCAGGAACAATTGTGGAGAACAAGGTTATGTTTTTAAAGAACATAAGTTGCCTTCAGACCCTTTTTCTGTTTCCTGTAGCATATTTACTGGTTTTGCCGGCTCACATTGTTTTCGTGAGGTGTTTTTGATTGCCTGAGGCATTGCTTTGACGTCTTAATGTCATCTTTTATTCAATCTGGTATGTAAGCAGCTATTAATCTTGCTTTACAAATGAACTTTTTCAGCCCTTAAGCATCTTTTTATTCTTACTCTCTAAATTCTCTAATTTTTTTTGGTTTTCTGTAGTGTAAGGTGCTAGGCTGGTGCTGCTGAGCGGTTGTCAGACTTTCTAACTGTGTTCCAACATTTAATGGTGTATGTACAGATAGAACTCAGCTAGGAGTAAGTTTTCCTCCTCTTCACAGAATTCGGTATGGCTGTATTGTCTATTTATTTTTCTTTCCTTGGCTGCAAAACCCTAGCAGCTTGTGGATTACTGTTAGTGAAAGCACAGTTTCCACTCATCAGTTTTAAAATCACTTTAATTTTCACTGGTTATACTGCAGTTGTGTAGTTTGTTAGCTGTGAAAATAACATTTACTGTGGACCTTAATCTTTTTAATTTTCATGCATGACTTTAAGTACAATATTGACTGAATTCCTCTTTTTTCTCCCTTAAGAGATGGTTTGGGATGAGTGTTTAAAAACAGAAGAGCAGGGAAATAAGTTATGGAAACCAGACCAATTCCATTAGCAAGATTTTTCATTTTGATAAATTGCTTTTTTACTGCATTCATCAAACATTTACCTTGAATGCACTAACCTGTTCAAACCTTCTTTTATTGTGCATTTATATACCCACCTCCTCTGTATTTCCACATTGCAGTTGTGACTGGTTGCTTTAAGTGTCTGCTGCTGCGTGCATGCAAGAGCTCATCTGCTGTCTCTTGTCTCTCTGCAGTTTTTCCCCAGGCGAGATATTTTTGCGAGGAGCAGATTCAGGTGGCCCCTTTCAGTGAGTGTAGTTTATCGCCTGCTAAATACATGACTTTGAGCTTGACACAGATTACATGATTTTACTCCATTTCACAGAGGAGAAGTGCTTAATTTAGTGTCAGGTGCCATATCAGTGTCACTGACTGTTTCTGAAACGAAAGTGGCACTTTGGCCAAGGAACCTCCTGTTGCTCAGAATGGGTGTGGACAGTGACGCTTGCTCAGCATGAGTGGAAGTTTTGAGGCCACAGACTGCCTGTGCGTACTGGCTGTACTCATCGTGCGTTTATGAATTCCATGAGTGGGTTTGGACAAGACCAGTGGTACAATCTGTCATTGTATCTGTGCGTCAAGTGCATTCCATGTATGCAATGCAGTTTTGTTTTGCAGGACTTCGTATTCCTTGTCTTACAGGTTTAGTTTTTTCTTGATAACCCTCTTTTTATCAAGTTCTCTTGCCTCCAATTTTCTGAAGCTTCAAAAAATGATGGCTCCTCTAATGGACTAGCTCTTACAAGGGGTTTATTGTGGATGTGAAAGTGTGTCTTGTACAACTTGAGCATATCCAGAGCAAATCATATTTCAATCACTGGCTTTGCTCTCTTTCAAGGGACTCCAACTGTTCTGCTGGACACTGTTTTTTATCATTTTGCTGGACTACAGGGTACAAGTGTTGAGACTACAGATACTTTTATCTAGTATAAATTTTCAAGGAGTTTGACTGTTGGCATTTTACATTGGTCAGCCTATTCTCTTTTATGCTTTCTATATAATATACATAGAAATCACTAGCTAGAGAATCATACTTAGCAGCTGGTTAGTCTCTATATTTCTTTCAGGATCTTGTGCAAAGCTTCAAAGTTTACATGGACTTACAGGAAAAATAACGCTCGAGTATCAAAGGGAGAAATGAGCAGTGTACTTGATAAATGTTGGTGCTAGTTTGAGTGCTTCCACGTTGCCCTGAACACAGCTCACTTATTTCTTTAGAACATGCTGTGGTATTTATATTACCTTTCTCTATGATCCTTTCTAAAAGTTTTTTGTCTATTAAAAAAAAAAAAAACAAACACCCAAAAACAACCCCGCAGTGAAAGGTTTAAAATTAGGTTTTAAATGTGCATGAGGTGGAAGTGTATCTTGATCTTTTTTTTTTCTATTTTTCAGACTTCATTTATGAATTGCCTTTAATCTACTGGGGGAAATGAAGATGTTTATATTATGACGTTGGACTCTCATTAGTTGCTTGCTTGTTTTTTAATAGGACCATAATTTCATTTGGCAAGCCAAAACCCTGTTTTACTGTTCCTTTACCTCCAGCTCTGTTTGTGTAGCCCAAGAAAGTCTTTATTTGCTGAATGTTATGTTTCAGAGCAAACTAAGAAACCCCTAGACAAAATAATTCAACTCCCACTCACTAGGTTGGTAGGAAGGGCTTAATGCTTTGTGTCTAACGTTCCTGGGGAGCCCTTGGCTTGCTCAGCATTGCAACCCACCCCCCTACCAGCACCATAGCAGCCAGGTGAAAGGAGCCACAGGCTCGGGAGCACGGATGAGTCACAGCTCCACCAGCTTCCAGGGTGATTTGAGAACATTTGGATAAAATCGGAGTGAAATCTTCTCATTTAAAGGCTGCAAAACAGGGAAGTTTTTAAAAATAATTATTGCGATTATGAGCTATTAGTTAGCATGGTTCACCCATGAATTTGGGAATTATTACTCCTCTGAAGTTTAAAGAAATTGTTTGTAATACACTTGAAGAATGTTTACTAAGTATATTTGTTAAGCTAGGAGCTTAGACTCTAACACCTTAAATGCTAATTAAGTCCTTGTTTATCTTTCCTTCTTACTAGGCTTCCTAATGTCCCCTTCTGACACTGAGCACTGTGTTTGCATCTGTCTGATTTTCTTCTTGCAGTGTTACTGCATTGGTAACTGGAGTTCCTCTCACACGACTTCAATTCTCTAGCATTTCTCTGTAGTCAGTGGTGGGAAATGGATCCTCCTGAAGACAGTTCAGTTTGTCCTGTCCTAACATTAAGGTATTTTAAGACAGAGCAAGTTCAGGGTCATTTTCCTTGAAGGTATCAAAATGATGCTAGTAGATGAACGCGTGAGAGATGATACTACCTTTTTTAATTAAATACTTATTTGACCTCTGTAGGAGTGCCACACACATTAATTTTTTATTATTTAGGAATGGTTTCAGTTGAAGATATTCAGGTACCACTACTGCTTTCTACTAGAATTTAGGGCCCCCAACATCAAAATAAGCTTTTGAGATTAATTCCTTCCACCTCTCCTGAGGAAATCTTAATCAGGAGCTGACTGCTCCACCAGAAGCTGCCTAGAAGAGCTCCTCTTTTTCAGTCTTCCCTAGCAGCAGAACAACAAGATTTCCTGGGTCACTTTTCCAGTTCTCTGCCTTTTCATCTATTATGTAATTCTTTTTGCAAATGTAGCAGGTTTCTTCTTCTAAAGGCTGAATGTCTGCTTTTTCATTCTCCAATGTGGAGAGTGTTTTCTGATGCTATATACTACAATTAGTATCGTGAGTTTAGTAGCAGCGTGGTACTCTAAGCTAGTAAATCTGTTATTGCACACATTCAATTGGGAAAACTGAGATGCCTGTCACAGTGAAGTAGTAGCTGGAAAGGAGCACAAAATACGGTTTTATTTTGAGGCTAGGATGTCGTTTCTCCTCCCACAATTTAAGTGTTATCTTTCCTCTCTCCCCTTATAGCTCTTTAGACTGTTTTTCACCATCCTGTTACCACCTTAATACTAAGATTCTGATATTTCCATTGGGAAGCATCTTCTGCCACACTTTCCTGTAGTGAAGTGTAGCACAAATGAATGCCATTAATGGTGTCTGAATCCAACCTTGATTCACCATATCTGCTGTTAGCTGAGTAAATGCATTATTCATAACTTAGATGATGCTTTCTTGAAAGCAGTATACTTGAAAGCGATGTATGTAATATAATGTGTCATTATTACAGAGCTCTGAAAATTTGTCCTCTTATAATCCTCCTTAGTAGTACAGTTTATGTGATGTGGAAACTATTTTCTAACATGTGTGCCTAAGCAGTGAGCCCTTTGTTAGATCCAATTAGAACTTCTCCCTTGATACAGTGTGAGGCTCTAAAGTGGTGTTATGCTTGGCCGCAGACAAAATTAATCCAGTCAGTTGGGACTCTCAACATCAACTTTCTGCGATTGCAACGTATAGAACCACTGATATGTATGTTTATATTCAGCAAATCCAGCATTCAGTGCAAGCAGCAACAGCCAAGCCACTTGTCTGGTGTAGCATGCGACATGTCAGCACGTTTCAAAATTATTATGTGCATACGAGCTACTGTACAATAACACTTGCCCCCACAAAGTGGTGTAGCTACTCTCCTGGTGGGAAAGAGGGTTTCTCATTTGTCGTTTTGTTTTAAGAGTATGATGAACATGCTACGTGCTATATTCATCAAGGTACTTAATAGCATTTAAGCAAATCTTACGCATTGTTTTTTCCCCCACTGTAAATTGTTAATTCAAAAAAACCCAAACGTTTTGTTGATTAACAACTTTGTTCATTTTCGTAAGTGTTCCTTATGAGGTTTAGCGTGATAGATTGATAAACTTAGCTTTGGCTTGTGTATTAAGCATACAGATATCAGATGGAGTAAAATATTTTCAAGTACTGCTGACTATTTTTTTCTCCCCAGGTGGTTACTACACTAAAATTTGGGAATGGATAGCTGATGCTTTGCTACACCAAGAGTGATGAACGGGATTTAAATCTAACCCAAGTTTATTGGTTTTCCTGGGAGTTTATACAAAGGCCAGAAGTTGTTCCATCAGGTCTTGGTCCTGCAGCAATCTCTGAGCATCAAAACCTCAGACATGCCAACACTTTTGAACTGAACCTTTGTTTTTCTAGCTAAGTGTGCTCTTCAACCATTGCAAATCCACATGCCTCTGCAGCTCTTAATGGTATCTCAGCCTTGGTGCTCTAGGCCTGACTCTTCTTGTTTGTTCAGTGGCTTACACTGACTGGTGAGCCCTTGTTTACCCTCTTGATGTTCCACAGATCTGTTGTGGGATGAGGTGAGGACCTATCCCTGGACAAAGTTGGTAGTTATTCTGCAGGCTTGCTTGCGTTGTTATGGCATAAAAGACCCCAGAGTGAAGTAGAAATGATCCTCTGAGAATCAATTCAATGGAAAACTCTAGTGGTGGCATTACTCAGTGCTGGGTCCTGCAACTTGGGAAATATACTGAATAAAAGGTTAGGAGTATGTGCTGTGTCTTGGCGACACTGAGCTGCAGAAGGGTTTCCAAACTGGAGGGGTCAAAAGGTACCTTTGACTTTCACCAGCTGGCATCTATGTATCAGATCTGCTTGGCTGGGCTGCAGGTCTCCTGGCACTGGGGTAGGTCGTTCTCCTTTTCCAGTTCAGACCAATATGGATTTTATTTACAACCAACCAGTCCCCATATCGAAGCCAAAGTTTTTTAAAGATGCCCTTAGAAACAGAAGAAAGCAGACTCTCCTTGTTTTCCACCATAAAGTATGCTTTCATACTTGCAGGGAGGAGTCAGAAACCTTGTTTTGATTTTTCACATTGTTTTCTTCTCTTCTCAATATGCATGAGTAGTATAAACTTTTTTTTTTTTCTGGGATCATAGTCTTGTATTTACCCTGCTTACCGTGCTCGAAATGCCGCTGCTGTTTCCTTAGGGAGAGTGACTCCATAATAGATAACTCTTCCGCCTCGGCTGATGATGGTGGGTCATGCTTCTTTCTGCTGAAAAGTACTCAGTCTCAAACTGCTTTTGTTTCAAAATCAGTGTGTGTGTGAAAGCTGAACCAATGATGGGAATGACCCATCATCAAGTTGTTCCTATTTGCTTCTAGTAGCTCCCAGGTGGAGCGAGAGTCTGCACATCATATATAGGGAGCGTGACCTCTACCTTGAAGATAAATCTAAAAGAGGCCCTAAGTACAGCATAAAAATTGTCACATAAAGTTTAGTGAAATGCATATGGATAGGCACATATTTCAGTTATTTGCATGGCTATGATGGAATTGGATTCTTGCCATAATTCTTCATGTATGACCAGTTGCAGTTATGCCTCGGGTTTCCATTGAAGTTAAGGATAGTATTATCCTTAAAAAATTGGTCATAATACATTTTAGTTAGCTAGATGTAAGATACAATTCATTGTAATTATTAACTTTGCTTTAAGTGATAACTTGAGGGGTAGCAAACCTTGAGTTAACTGTGCAGTTACAGAATGAAGCATCTAAATTGTATTCTATATGCATTTTGCATTGATCTGGTGGAATTCAGCTGAATTCAGTGAAGAACTGCAGCCTGTAGGAAGGACTTAGTTGAAGTTTGTGGAGAACTGTCCCATATGGGA
This sequence comes from Eurypyga helias, assembly GCF_000690775.1. Taxonomy (NCBI): domain Eukaryota; kingdom Metazoa; phylum Chordata; class Aves; order Eurypygiformes; family Eurypygidae; genus Eurypyga; species Eurypyga helias. Next base: position 31,685 of record NW_010263657.1, on the reverse strand, counting down.
GGGACCCCATGCTGGAGCAGAGGCAGAGTGTGAGGAGTCCTCCTCTTGGGGAGGAAGGAGCAGCAGAGACAATGTGTGATGGACTGACCACAACCCCCATTCCCTGTCCTACTGTGGTGCTGGCAGGGAGGAGGTAGAGAAATCAGGAGCAAAGCTGAGCCCAGGAAGAAGGTAGGGGTGGAGGGAAGGTGTTTTAAGATTTCTTTTTTCTCTCATTATTCTACTCTGATTTGGTTAGTAACAAATTAAATAGATTCCCAACCCTCCACCCCCCCTCAAGTTGAGTCTGTTTTGCCTATGTCCCTAATGGCTGTGTATCCCTCCCTGCTCTTGTTTTGACCCATGAGCTTTTCCTTATATTTTCTCTTCCCCATCCTGCCCTGGGGGAGGAGTGAGTGAGCAGCTGTGTGGTACTTAATTTCTATCTGGGCCTAAACCATGACACTACCTTATTCCTGTAAAACATCTGTTCGTAAATTACACTGTGTTATTGAAAGAATTATTTTGTCAGGTTATGTTTTTTCTGAACTGGGTTTACATTTCCCATTTGAAAAAAGTGACCTGCCATCTTGATTATTGTGTTGTCACGTTTAGATGTACTGCTGCAAATTTTTATTCTGCTTTGTTAAATGATGAGCTAAATTTGTCAGAATAATCTGTTTTTCACTTTGTTCTCAAGCCATGTTCTCTTGACTCCGTTGCTTCATTCAGAGCTCTGCCAAGCCCCATCAGTTCCACATACTGTAACGCTTTAGCTTGCTTTCAGACTTGCCGCAAGTATGCAGAAAGTTTCACTGCATCGCTCATCTCTTTCCTCACTTGTGCATAGCATCACCTTCTGAAGTGTGACTATGTCCATAAGCCAAATTATGATAAGCTTTTTGGATCACTGTAACAACTTTGAGAAATCCATCTGCATGAAGACTAGTGGCCAGGTTATTACATCATAGGGTGACATTCAATGTAAACCGCTCAGTTAAAAAAACTTTTGCATTTGACTTGCTTTGATTTTTAAATGATGTTTTGGCAGTTTATTTAAATATGAGCGTACAGGGCAGTGTTGAATGGTAGAAGAATTGGTTAGCTGGACTTGTGCAAAGAATATGATGCTGTCCTGCATGACATCCTTGTCTCTGAATTAGAGAGACATGGGTGAACCACTCGGTGCATAAGAAATTGGCTGGATGGATGCACTCAGTGTTGCAGCAAATAGCAACTCGTTGTCCAAGTGAATGAGTGGCGTTCCTCAGGGGTCAGTACTGGGACCAGCACTGTTCCACACCTTTGTCAGCAACATGGATGGTGGGATTGAGTGCATCCTGAGCAAGTTTGCCAGTGACACCAAGCTGTGTGGTGCAGTTGACACGCTGGAGGGAAGGGAAGCCATTGTGAGGGAACTTGACAGGCTGGAGAGGTGGGCCTGTGCCAACCTCATGAAGTTCAACAAGGCCAAGTGCAAGGTCCTGCACCTGGGTTGGGAGACCTCCTGCTCTTCTGAGACCCCACCTGGAGTACTGTATTCGGTTCTGGGTCCTGCAGTGTAGGAAAGGCTTGAGCACCTCTCCTGTGAAGAAAGGCTGAGAGAGTTGGAATTGTTTAGACTGGAGAAGAGAAGGCTCCAGGGAGACCTTATGGCACCTTCCAGTACCTGAAGGGGCCTACAAGGAAGCTGGGTGGGGAATTTCTACAAGGGCAGGTAGTGACCGGACAAGGGGTAACAGATTTAAATTGAAGGTGGGTAGATTTAGATTAGATATCAGGGAAAAAATTCTTCACCGAGAAGGTGGTTAGACTGAAAGAGGGGGTAGGTTTAGGTTAGATATAAGGAAGAAACGTTTCCTGGTGAAAGCGATGAGACACTGGAACAGGTTGCCCTCAGAACTTGTGGATGCCCCCTCCCTGGAAAGTGTTCAAGGCCAGGCTGGATGAGGCTTTGAGCAACCTGGTCTAGTGCAAGGTGTCCCTGCCCATGGCAGGGGGGTTGGAACTAGATGATCTTTAAGGTCCCTTCCAACCCAAACCATTCTGTGATTCTATGAACATGAACTTAGTTCTTTCTGACCATGAATAATCTGTGTTTTGGTTCTACTGCTACTTATTCATTCATTCACTAATTGAATGGTTATGACTGACAAAGCACTGGAGCGCCAGACAAAGTGCCAGTCTGACTAGTGAGTATTTATCAGTTTAAGTACCAGTTCTTCCTCTGAGCTGGAGTACTAGCCAGGAGTCTTACAGCTTTTTCCAGTTGCTTTGGGTATTGAGGTTAACAATACTCCATGCACCTTGCATAGGTGCTTCCTACCTTTCAATGGCAGTTACTTCTAGCTCAGCATTTGTGAATGACTCCAAAATTGGTCAAATTGCAAATCTTTCAAGGGCAGAACCAGTCTGCAGAGGAAGAACAAATAGTCTTTTAAAAAATGAATATTACTTCAACTATTACTTTCTTGCCATTGGTTAATGTTAATTTCTTTGTCTTAATGCAAGAAGCAAGAACATTTTTGAGTCTTCTTAGAGCACTGAGGTCTTAATTTGAGGTAGATCCACACAGTAATGTGGTTGACTAAAATATATAGTAAATGTTCATGTACAGAGTATAATTTTTGTTTTCAGTTAAATCAGAGGCAGTAAGTACGGGGGAGTGCTATCTACATTTTTTTTTGTAGTGTTTTTGACAGCGTTTTCTTAGACTAATAAAAATCAGGTTTTGCCTGTCATTTTTTATGATTTGTCTTGTGTTTTTAATCAGGCTCATAAGTCTAAGAGCTAAAAGATTTACAGGGTCAGAGCTTTTAACTTTGCAGTGGCGAGGAAGGGGAAATCTGTGTCTAACATTTAATTTGTACATTTTAGTTTCTGTTTTTTTGAATGGTCTAATGTTTGACATTTTGGAGGAATTCTATTATATGGTGCATGTTTTTGCCAGTGTGCTCAGGAGAGAAAAAGGGGAGGCGTATACTTGTTGGGACAGGAGGTATGAACCACAGTTTGTGCATGATATGCATAGTGCCACCCTGAAAGAAGCTTTGTGCAACTAGAAGACCATCAGCACCTCTTTTTGGTAGACCTGTAGCATTGTTCAGGGGAAGATGATGTTTCGCATGAACCTTTCACGGTATTTGGGTCTACAGTGTGTTTGACTCCTTGTGTTGGGCCTTACTTCTGACAGTGGTGAGGTGTTGGCAGCAGATCTCTTGAGCTCAAGAACCTGAGTCCAAGAGGAGGAATAAGTAGACATGAAATAAGAGGGTTCAGACTGTTTGGTACCTGCAGAAATACCCAGGGTACAGGAATGGCTGGAATTCCCCTCAAGGAGTATATAAACTTACAGGTCAGTTACCACCACGTACTTCCCTTTTTTCTGAGTCTTCATGGAAAAAGCAACCACAGACTGGGAAAGTTAATGAGAAACCATTTGAAGGCCTCATTCTTCAAAAGTCAAAGGGAAGAAAGAACACTTTTTTGGCTCTTCACATTGATTTCCTTCATGTGTCATGTTCAGGAAAGAGTACATTCCACCACATCTGCTTCAGTCTTGGTTGAGAATTAGCCTTAAATTTTCCACATATATTTTCTCCTCAGCGTACAGTATTTAACTATATGCCGTAGCCTACGAGCCCAGCCCAACTCTTTTCAGGCAACTTGTTGTATTGATGTTAGTATTAAGCATCAGGCACCAATTTACTAGTGCTATAGCTGTCCAGTAACACCTCTCTGATGAATCATCTACAGTTGTCAGATATGTTGTAGTGTCTATGATACGATGCTTAAGGACTTTTCAGTTGAAGTCAGTTAAATGAGTGGAATAGGGATCTTGCACACATCAGTGACAGGATGGAACTTTGAAGCTGTGACTTTTCTGTTTCCTTTATGCTCTCTTTTTACATTTTGCATTTTCTTGAACACTTCCTTTTGAAGATGAAATCTAGAGTGTTTGTCCCCGTGTTATTTGTTTCAACATTCATGTTCTGTATTTTCTTTAGCCTTTATCTTGTTCATCCACTGACCATGTGTCCTTCCTAAACTAGATTATTCTCAGTGTTCATATCCTTTCTCTCCTGATGTTTCTTAGGTGTATATAAAGCTATTAGAAACTTCAGGTATGGAAATACTTTCTCACACTTTGAGTATTTATATATAATCTCAGAATTTTTTATTTTAAACAGTAGACCTTAGAGAGGATAAAAAAGAAAAAGTCCAGTAAAACAGATCAAAGAGACAACATTTATAAGAACTATATATTGAAAGAGGCTTTTGAAATATATTGTTTAAATTACTTTTCCTTTTGGGGCAACTGCAAAAGTACTTAATAAGCTGGTTTTGAACAAGAGCTGGAAGGAAGTTAAAGAATTACAAGTATTTTCTTACTTTCCATTTGTTATGAAGAACAGTTAGTTGCTCTGCCAAGTCTGCTTTCAGTTCTGTTTAGTCCAAATAGGAACCCAAGAAATTTTCTATTGAAAGGAATATTTTCAGTGTAAATACAAAAAAAATATTTACATCTTACATATTTATGTAAAAGAATGTTCTGCATATCCTAGCTTTATAAAACTTCAGTGTTACTAAAAGTACCCCTACTGCAGCTCAAGGCTACACTTAAAATTATGCCAGTATTTTCGAGGACTGTGGATGGAGAGTATTTAGGAGAAGAAAACACGGGCACATTGTATTAGTAATTTGCTATGGTTTTGAACAGAAAAATGTTTGAGGAACTTCCAAGAATGAACAACAGAGTAAAACCAGGCAGAATTGTCTTGATTAAAACAAAGTAAGTTGAGATGTGTGTCAGACTAGAATATATGTTAAAGTCTGTAAGGAGGGTTTTCTTGTCTGCTTCTTTCAGAGAGGTTCTCCACTCCTGTAACATACTGGATGTCATTCTCTGCCACTGGTTTGTATTCAGTTTTCTGGAGTGTAAATAGCCAGATTTTCATGTGCTCTTTCTGAAGTATGGTGGTTTCCTACCTATGTTGGACATACAGAGATACAGACTCTGGACATGCTTTCAGACCATATTTGCCTTTGAGGTGTCTGTATTCTGGTGGCAGGTCACACAATCTGTCATCAGTGAGTATTGTCAACAAGTTATTTTACCTACTTGAACTTTTCCAGTTGATAAATAGCTTAGTTTTCTAGTGCTTCCATAGACATAGCCTTTGTCTTTAGGCTCCAGGACTTCATGCTCGAGTATCTCAAAGTTCCCTATTAAAGTCTGTGATATTCTGTATGATCCTTCTGTGTGTTGGTTGTATCTCCTAACTTCGTATTAGAAGCTGATTTTTGATAAGATACTACTAGTTTTGTTATTTTCCTTCCTAAGTTTATTGGTAAAAATGTTAAATAACAACTTCCTGAAAAATATCTGTGGAAGTACAGTAATAATCTCCATGTGATGCCTGTTTTCCCTGTTTAAAACTCCATAAGCTAGTCAGTTGATTCATAACTGCTAGCATGTACTTCAATCTTTCTGATTTGTTTGAGTTCACTGAAGAAATATTTCTCATACTATGATAGACTTTATTGAAGGCTGGTTAAATGATGACTATTAGAGATGGTCACATTAAAAAACAAACTTAGTCTGACTGTTCATTTTTTTTTTTAAATTCAGATAAAAATATATTCCTCTGTTTACTTCCATCTCCTTAACATTCCTACCCTTTTTCCCTCCTCAAGTAATTGTCTTAAAGACTTGCATTTTGCTGTGATCGGAATAACTGATTTTGCCCAGACAGCATTTTTTCTTTCTCAAGTTATGGGTGTTACATTTTCTATTTTCCAATCGAGTGGTACCACCCTCAACATTGGAGACCTATTAAAATATTTTCTTTAACACTTCCTGCATCATTTGCCAATGTTTCCAGAGTTCTGGGATGTAAATTATCTAGTCCTAACTTCAATTTACTAAATTCTGTTGAATTTTGCATCATGCTGTCTGTGTTTATTTTCACTAGTTTCAAGGAAGAATATGTAATTTTTTACTTTATAAATTCCTAAATTAAAAACACATATTTGGTAATTCACATTCTCCAGAAATCTTGGAAACAGCCTGGTAAACATTCTTTAAAACTGCTTGTAGAATTCATTGGCCTATTAATGTTACCCAAGAAGCCATAAAAAGCACAAGCCAATTGACAGTAAAAGTAATGTACATTTCCCAGAAACTTAAAATCTTGGGGTGAAGAGTCATTTGGCAGAAGAATGACAATTTTCCTCCATGGCTTTCATCTAAGTTTTGACTTTTATTCAATCTGTTGCCTCTTGACGTTTCTTTAGTATAGGAGGAAGAAAATGGATGCCCTGAAATCTTGCATGTGGAGTTTTTCCTTTCATGTGTCTGATGTTCTAGCCCATCAGAAATGTTATTGTCCTTCCCGTTTCCTTTCTCCCCTACATGTATTTCATCTCCATGCCTCTATCTGTGTTTTGCTGTTGTCTCCTTTATAGTGTTTCCAGCTTCCTGCACAGTCTTCCAATCCTTGCATGACTTGCAGCTACCTTCCCTGTACTACTTTTTTTGTGCTATTCCTCAGTATTTTAGGGAGCAGATACTTTGCATATTCAACTGTCTTCATTTTTAAAGTTCTTTATCTGTGGAATTGATACATTTTCAGAAACCTGGTGGATGTAAATTAAAAAAAAAAATCAAAGATTACTTCTACATAGTATTTGCTCATTCTGTTAGAAAGTGTTTGTTCTTCACTCAGGAACTTTGCCTATACCTGAATTTATATATGCTCATATTTTCTTTTAGAACCTATGATTTGGTGCCTTTTTTTTTTTTTTGATAACTTTAAGTCCTTTTACAGTAGTTCAGTTGCTAATAGTGTCTCATATTACCTAATTGGATTGGCAGTAGCAGAAAATGTGCAATGTTATTAGCAAAGCAGCTGTCAAGGTATAGATGTGTAGGTATAGAGCGTTTCACAATTATGTATGGAGAAAATCTTGTTTCCCTTTTGGCGTGAAAGGAGGAAATCATGCATTAGACCTGTCATTGAGGAGGGTCCCCTCCAGTGCTGCTTTCCTATGAAATGCTGTGGTCAGCCATCACCTTGTCCAGAATTGTCCTCTCCTGGGTTACTCAACTGGCAGCGTTGATTAGAGCATTTTCTATTTCTGAGTGTCGGGAGCCAGTTTACTGCTGACTCTCTTTAGGGGTGGACAGATGTGATTTAACACGTACCTTTCGTTGCAAGACCACCCAACTATAACGCTCGGAGGGAGAGAGCTGTGGTGCTTGACCATGTTTTTATATGCTGTATTGATATGTATTGGCTGGGAGAGTATCTGGTTACACATTTGAGCGCTCCCTAGCTATTCTCTAATTGCTCCTGTTTTGCTCATGGTTGCTTAATGTGTAATCTTGACTGCTACGCTGAACTCATATTATTTAAACTGCTGGGAACCTGTACTCAGCATTAAATGTACAGCTGGTACAGCTGTGGCTACTTCACTCTGCCACTGTGGAAGCTGGAAGTCTCGCCAAGAAGAGAGCTTGCCAGACCATTGACCTGTGAAGTGAGTTGCTTTAATATAAAGGCCATGGAAAACACTCCAGCACATAGCTGCTCTAGTACAAATCACAGTGGTGTGAATGGACTGCAGAAACCTTCTAATTCCCTCTTGTGCTATGGAATTGCTGTTTCCAATAAGGTTCGGTGAAAAGGTTTAGCAAGTGTGGAATGTCATTACAATGGTCTAAATAGACTGCTGGGTGTCTTTTGCATTAACAGAGGTTTTCTGATCTTGCCCCCCCCAAGCAAGCATGCATTGGTTTAGGGAGCTCTGTTTGCTATAATGCATACCATTATCTATGTGAATGATACCGTATGTGTATGTTAAATATATAATAAGAAGGCATAGGAAAAAATACACAAGGAAGAAAAATGGCTCAAGAGAAGATACTCCGGTGTAGAGTTGTTGCAGGATAACTCTTTAACTGCAAAAATTGAGCTCTTGCGGAGCCAGTCATGGGGTTTTGTCCACAGGACTAAAGTTCAGCAGCTGCAAAAACCAAGGGGAGTTCTGACTGGGTTATAAAAAGCTACATTTTATTTCTAGCAGGGAAGGTGGCTGTTGGGGAACTACCATAGACTGATATTGGGAGACAAAAATCTGTGTAGGATGGCAGGGTCTTTCAAGCAGTCATCCCACGCAGGTATATTTCTCCTAATCTTGTGAGCTGATAATACCAACCTGCAAACTGCCTTTTGAAGGTCCGTAGGAAATACGTCTCAGATTCCAATTCTGATGTGGATTGCCAGAATTGGTTTGCCATGACAGGTTTTAGCTTTATTGCCTTAGGCAAACTGCTTGCTGCTTGCTCTGCAGGACTTCAGTTACCAAGCAATTTTCAGAAGAACAACTAGCAGCTTTCTTCCAGTAAAGCAAAAGGGTTAACTTCTTGGTACAGTGTTTGTAGGCTTAATCACAAAAGTTAAGACAATAAAATCTGTCCACGGAATATACTTAACATCAACATTTTCCAGAGGTGTCTTTGGGTTATGAAGAAGTGTTTGTCAGTAAACTTCAAACAGGAGACGTATTCTGCCAGAACACTTCTGTGGAGTCCTGTGTTTCACAGCATCTTCCTTGAGTTTTTGAGTTTCTATGTTTGAGCAATGTATTGACTTTCCAATGCTTAGTGCATGTCTCAAGACTCTTTTTAGTTCCTTGCTATGAATGTGTGGTGCTGCCTAACTGCTTGGTGTCTGTAAGCTTGCTCTGCTCTACGTCAGTTTATCTCTGTGATGAGTACGAGTCTTGGGTCTTATGATCTCTGCATTCTGTTTGCTCTTCTCAGGAAAACAAATTGATTGTAGTCAATCCCCAAAAACATGGTTTGTAACCATGAACCTTTTTGTACCTACATAATGGCAAATTTATTTCATATATATATATATATGAAATAAAGGGAATCGATGAATGCTGGTCTTGGAAATCTCTACAGTAAATAAGAATTTAACATATCTCATTTAAAATTATTTTAAATGTTTGAATATAAGGGTAGATATAAAGATCTTGTGATAGAAACATAGTTTATTGTTCCAGAGGGACAAAGGATAAAGAGGATGACATCTGGAAACTTTGGTAACATAAATAAAACCATCTGGAAACAGATGGATAATGGGGAGCTCATCTCCTACTACAAGTCTTCCTGCCTTAAGAAAATGCTAAATCTGGTTTTAATACCTGGCAGTATTTTTAAAAGGACTTTCTGTATCACAAAGGAAGTTGATAATAAAGAAATAGAATTCTTCTGTTCTCTGTGGAGCCAGGACTTACTCACCAAGTAAAAACAATGGGGCCAAATGTTTTAAATTCAGCTGTTGAACCTCCAGTGTTTAGAAAAAGTAACTGTTATAAAGGTGAGAAATACATAGAAAAATCTACCATTTATATAACATAATATCAGGTCTAGCCTCTGGAGTTGCAAGGATGGCTTGTACTACTACTAAGAATTACTCTGTAATAACTACATTGAATATAATATTAATTAAAATAATCATTGTTTTTATAATTAGTAGCCTATTTGCTCTTGTAATTATTATGTTAAAATTCTTGCCCATCTGAATGAGAACTGAAAATTAACCCTAATGTCACTAGTTTAAATGTCAAATTAATAACTTCTCAAAGATGATTTTAGATCACACAGTGTGGTATCTGGAAGTTACAACCAGAAAGTGAGTTAATAGCGACAGCTAAATTACCCTTTCACTTGCCACAGAAGACCCATTCTCATCCAGAAATACTAATTGATGTGGTTATGCCTTTGATTTATTTGCTTGATATACAGTGTGTTAAATGCCATGGTATGTTCTGGAATGTATGATGAGCGTTTTAGCTGAAGTAGACAAATACTGAGTCTTTTTTTCACTTTGCAACATTCGTAGAATAAGGCAAAGCAAAATCAAGGTTTTAGAAGTTAAGTACTTATTTGTGTTTGTTTCACAATTCTTTATAACTTAGATGTATGTGTGACTGTGTACGCATTTACACAATATGAAGGAAACAATCAATTTTAAAGTGTGAGGAATTATTAAAAAATGGAGTATGGTGATTTTGTGCTTGTGGGACTGAAATGCTGTGTATGCACTGTGTGAGAAGCGGCTAAAACTAAACAAATTGTTCTCAAATTCTGAACGCTTCAGCCTGTGTTTTATTTTTATTTGATTAACCAAGAACAATAATATTCACTGCTAAGAACAGTCGACTTGACAGTGGGTCTCGCACAGGAGCCCGCCCCATCAGGGGATGGTGGCTGTGGAAGATACACTATAAGGAGAGCAGACAAGCCTGGCCCTTTTCAGGCCCCACTTCTCATTGACCATCCCAATACCTGCTGCTGTTGGGCTGCTGGGTTAGAGATGTCATTGCAGCCTCTTGCCCATGAGCTTGCCAAGTCTTTTTTTGAACGGAGCCTCATACCATGGCCTCATCCGGCAACAAAAAGGGCGGTTTTGCCTGTTGTAAAACACCTACTTTGGGCTTAATTTTCCTTCCTAATACCACTAATTTCTAACTAATGTCACTGCCTTTGTAATGTCTGTTTCTCAGAAAAAGTGCCAGTGTGGCATGCCTGCTGTAACTCTTCTTCTGCATGTCCGTGTAGCAATACCTGGTCAGCTTTTTTTTGTAGTGAAGTTTAATCAATGTAATAAAAAAGATTGCAGATTTACATGTATGGGGTTTGCATCTCCATGCGATGAGGTAACGCTGTAGCTGGAAGGTACTCTGTAAATCAAACCACGTATATTTAAGTATTCTGCAAAGAACGAAATTATGGGAAATAATCTTACAGATGAGCAGGTCTCCTCTGAAAAATGAAATCTGAGAAGATACCAGATGCTTGCCTTTATTGGATCCATAAAGTTACCTTATGAAACCTGGTTTTCTAATTGCAGGTTGTACAGTCGAAGTCTGAAAAACGCCCATATGTTTTTAGATACTAAATATCTTACCAGTGATCGGGGGATTTAAGATAAGCAGAGGTGAACAGGTCTAGCAGGTTTCTGTTTTCCCTTCTCAACCAGATGCATTTTGAAAACACTAATACTTAACTAATCTCTAGAGTCCAAAGACATTATTGGGTTTATGTCAGCAGTGGCTACAGCAACTAGGGGTGCCGCAGGTTAGCGTGGCATTGTGGCTGCACGGGTGAGTTGGTGAGGAGGACAGAGCAGCAGCTTGCATGGAGGCTGGCTGCAGATAGCCAGGGTTCCTTTGCACCCACTGCTAGCTCAGTGATGGGGTTGTGGTGAGAAGACCTGGTGATTTTCTTCTTTTGTTGGAATTCTGCATGTTTTGGCAAAGACCATTGATTGATTGGGAATTTGAGGTTTGATGCTTCTAGATAAATTAATGTTTCCAAAGCACCAATAATGACATCTAAGTGTTGAATTTACTCACCCTGCCCTTTCCTTCTTGGCAATAACTGGAATTAGAATGAAAGCTGTATAGCTAATTCCCAGGTAGTTATTTTCTTTGTTTCATATTGCACAAAACATAGGTTGAGTATTACACTTTGACAGAGTGCTGCTCTTGTGGAAGACAATTAGAGGGCATACTGGATAAGTGATTATAAGTTGGTGCTAGTTTATATTTGTCTTGCTAGGTAGGACCCTACTACAGAAAGCTGAAGTAATGATCTGACTTGCAGAGGACACCATGCCTTACCAGCAGCAGCAGCTCTGAGCATCTTTTATGAAAGAACGGGCCATCAGTTTAAAGTCTGCCCACCAGTTGCATCTGTAAAAATCCCATGGCCAATAGCTACTCTAGTGTGCAGTTACTGAGCTATGACAGGCCATATGTGACAAAAATAACAAGGAACTTTATTCCCCATCTGAAGGCATACATCACACTTCTTCCCAAACAAAGTATATAGTGTTGGTGTGGAGCTTTTAGGTACCCGTTTCAGCCTCAAGTGTTGAAATGTTACTGTAGTCTGACAGCTCATTTTGGGTGAGACATTCTTTTGAACTTTCAAGGTGGGTAACATGTTCCAGCAAAAGTAGGTGCTCGCTGAATCAGGGCCTTAGGTTCTTTGTGCTGAGTAGCACAGAAAGTGCACTAGATGGTTTGAGTTGGCACCTTTTCGTTAACAGTATTTGTAAAGAACAGGTGCATGCTATCATACTTTCCTTCAACAAAAAGCAAAATTTATATTTGACTATGCATACATTTTAATCTCATTTTTAGAAAATGTCTCACCAGTGTTGTAAACCTTGATTTAGATTAGAGTTTATTTCAAATTGTTGGTAGTTTTCTGAATTTTAGATATCTACGTGCTTGTGGTACTCACATAATGCAATTGATTGCTTTTTTTCTTATAGAAGTTTTGCAGATGCCTTATGCTTTAAGAAAAATAGCACTCAATTTATTATTTTTTGCATGCTGAACAAGGTCCATTGCTAGAGATGTCTGAATCCACCCTGATTCCATACAAACTTCCTTTTTACCATGTGCCCCTCTCTTCAAAAATAGATCTTAACTTTGGTTGCATTAAATGACTGGTGTTTGAGAAGAGACATGTTTGGAGTGCTTGAATAATTCACATCTGCATTGACTTCAGCTCATCCCTTGCTAACTTTCTGTATGACCTTGGAGTTCTGTATGACCTACGTTTGCAGAGAGGTAAGACCAAGCAGTGAATGCTTGTGATGGATTCGCCTATGTTCAGCAACAGTAATGTGACTCTGTGTAGTGTGTAGCAACTCACTAGTATTAGAATAGAAATAGGAAGTGAAATCTCGAGCCTACCATAGGCAAAACTGATGTTTAAAGCTAACCTGCTTCTGGTGTTCCTGCTGTAAACCAGCAGAACTTGACTCTTGACAGCAAGCAAAATGTCGAAGCCCAGCTCTTTCACATGTCACTCAAAGGTGACCAATTTTACCATCAAAATGAAAGGATTACTGATGCAAAGAGTTGATGCCCACTTCAAGTCTGGGGGGAGCTAAGATACTGAAGGAGAAAAGGGTAAGGAATTGAAAAGCCAGACCTACATTTGGGACAGGATCCCATGCTGTATCACTGCACTGGGATGACATCAGTGATGAATATAGTTTCCCTAGAAAAATGGAATTAGAACAAGAAGCCATTAGCCATCTTTGTTGGTGAGTGAGATCAAAGAATCATAGAATTGTTTAGGTTGGAAAAGACCTTTAAGATCATCAAGTCCAACTGTCAACTCAGTACTGCCAAGTCCGCCACAAAACCATGTACCTAAGCACCACATCTACACATCATTTAAATATATCCAGGGATGGTGACTCAACCAGTGGGCAGCCCATTCCAATGCCTGACAACCCTTTCCATGAAGAAATTTTTGCTAATATCCAATCTAAACGTTCTGGCACAACTTGAGGCAGTTTTCTCTTGTCCTATCACTTCTCACTTGGGAGAAGAGACTGACACCCACCTCCTTACAACCTCCTTTCAGGTAGTTGTAGAGAGTGATAAAGACCTGGCACTTGGCCTTGCTGAACCTCATACAGTTGGCCTCAGCCCATCAATCCAGCTTGTCCAAATCCCTCTGAAGAGCCTTCCTACGCTTGAGCAGTTCGATGCTCCCATCCAATTTGTTGTCATGTACAAATTTAGACACGGATGCACTCAAATCTCTTGTCCAAGTCATTGATGAAGATAAACAGAACTGGCCCCATTGTTGATGTTGATGTTAATATAACTCTGAAGAAGAATTGCCAAGGGAAAGAAAACATTGGGAGAATTCTAAAAATACGTCAAAACCAGTTACTGTGGTTTGGGGGCTTTTTAGTAAAATTCAAAAATTTTCAAAAATGAATAATGGAAAATCATAGAGTCATAGAATGTTTTGGGTTTGAAGAGACCTTAAAGATCATCTAGTTCCAACCCCCTGCCATATAATCTTTTAATATGTGGTGGTACAGTGATTTCTTAGACTTATCTAAAACAGGATAAACAGTGAATATAATTTTTTCCCCCCATTGTAGCATAGATGGCTTGCTCTGTAATATTGACCAAAGCCATTACACTTAATACATATGAAGTCTAAATTCATGCTTCATCAACAGCATTAATTCTAGTATTTACTAATTAGAGAGCTGCTTTTTTTAACATTAGTGGCCCTTTCATGAGGTTTTTCAAGTTACATTAAAAAAAAAAAAAAGACCTTGGAAATTGCTTGCCAGATTCTATCAGTTGCACCACTTGCAATAAGTAGTGAAGTAGTTGTTTTTCAGGACCCAGACTTTGAACTGGTGCTTATGAACTTCATTATGAACACCTCCCATTGATGCTTTCACATCAAAAACCAAAGAGAGGCCATAGCTGAGCAAAATCAGAGCCTTGTTAATAATGGCAAACAAGTAGCCTTTTATTTATGTGTCTTATAAATCACCAATGGCAAATTAAGACAATTGATTTTCTTTGTTTCAAATTGATGCACGCTGCATATAGCACTCATTGTGCATATTTAATAGGAAGAAGGAAATTAGAGGACACTCTAGGTGAGAAGTGCAAGATTCTTTTGTAGTATATTATCTACTTGGCTTGAATTCCTGCCTGTTTTGAATGCTTATGTTTTCTCAACATTTTCCCACTGTGTTCTAGGCAATTTCAATTTATGGAGCAGTTTGCTGTTGCGTTTTTTTTTTTTTCCTAAGCTTGTAATTTTTCTAAACACGTACATCATGATATGCACAGTTTGTAGGTTTTCTTCCCAATTTGAAAATGAGTTTCTGTTCTGAAAACAAGACACACACACACACAAAAAGGTTTTTTGTATTTGTTTGAAGCTGTATTTTTTTCCATCTAACAACAGGGCTGTTCTGAAGGCCTGTGCTGTAGCAATGATCTCCTATTTTGATCCCCTGATGAGCAATCGACAGCTGTGAATATGCTTTTATGATGCTGCCTTTGAATGAACTTGAACCACGAGCTCATGATTCTGTTTTTACCATAGCTGAGTAATAATGTTTCATAGCCCCAGTTGTGTAGGCTGCAGAGATAGCTTTTCCTTCTGAGATACACTTTGCATAGAACTTAATATTAAGAATAGAAATAATTTTTTTTGAAAAATTGGACTCCACAGTGTGTTTGTGAAAAATAAATGCTTTGTGTTGTAGGTTTCCCAATTTTACCCACGGGCTAAGTATTGTAGATATAATTATGCTTTAGGAGATGTTTTAAGTGCTAGTTGAACCTTTAACCTATGTTTCCTCTGGAATAATTACAGGATGTGAAAATGCCCAAATGAAACGCTTACTCTTAGACATTAATAGAATTAGTTAAGCTACTGTTACCTTGTGCTTGATTTATATTGTATGTGTAGGTTAAAACAGGCTGTAATGGCATGTGGGTGTTTTCCTATCTTTTCATACTTGCTGAAGTTTTGCCTTATGTTTATTACTTGCTGTGTGTGAACTGCTTAAAAAGACATGTTGGATCACTGGCAGGCAGTTGAATTTCAAAGACTGGCTCTATTTAAAACAAAACAGTAGACTTTGAACTTCAATCAATTTTTCTGAAAATAACAGTAATTGAATTGATTCCATCACCTTGCAAGGAAGCAAGCTGAAAAAGAAACCTCTGTGGATTAGTAGTCCAGACACCAAATATGTTTTGCAGACATTTGAAATCAAGCCTGAGTCACCTACAATGGAAGCAGGGGAAACCAAGAAAAATCACTTGTCTGTCTTCATTGCCAGAACTGCTTGAAAAGGTGAAAATGAAAGCCTCTAAACATGAGGAGTGGTATAGCAGAAGTAGAATGTTTAACCTTGTTTAAAGATGCAAGATTTCTGGTAATTTTTTTAAATTTAAACATTCAATCAAAAATGATCTGCCTTTTAAAATTTGATATTTCTTTAAAGAGAGTAGTGTATTGGCTTTGAGGCAACATGGATTTTGATCTTTGAAGAATTTCTTGAACAGTTACCATCCTAATTTTCAGAAACTGAACCTTTAACAGCAAACGTAAAATCAGTATTAGAGGGAAGCTTGAAAACAGCTTATCTTACTATATAATGCCATGGTAGTGATGAGGCAGGTTTTTACCAGGCTTCATTGATGTTGAAGTCCTTTTTGTTGGATTACTTTAAGTCAGACCTTCACAGACCTCCTCCTGCAGCCTCTACCAGGTGCAGCATTGTGGGGGCTTCACCCATGTGAGTAGGAATGTGTAATGGTGTTATCAAGGAGCAGTGTCTCACCATGGCTCATTTAAAAATCTCAGCAGGTGCCAGTTTAACATATTCATTATTGCTTTTTTGGTTGTTCAGTGGAATTCTACGATATTGTGCAGAGGATGATGCTTATCCTGTTAAGATCCTGGGAAGACTTTGGCACAGTGAACTTAAACCTTTAAAAATCTGACCCATGATTAGAACATAACTTTCTTGTAGAAAATTCTTTATTTGACAACTTTTTTTTGAATGAAAGAGCATTTGAGTAAACCCATTATGCCACTTGCATAAGGTATCTTTAGTGAGCTATTTCACCACTTAAAAATCCTGTTTTAATTTGGTTTAATGTTTGTTTCAGTGGTTCCAGCAGCCAGTGAAAATGAGCTTTTTTTTTTTTTTTAAGGTCAGTGAAGTATAAATGCAAGGGAGATTAAAAATCAGTTGTTAAATCAAGATTTCCTTTATTCTCATTCTATTCATGTTTCCCTCTAATTTGACTTCCCTTTAAAGTGTTATACTAATGTAGGAAATTAAAGATTTCCCTTATATACATTTCTGTATCATCTGAGTTACAGGATTTCTCATAGCTTTCCTGGTAAACGTGCTTAGTAAGTCCACTTAGCATTTACAAGGGAGATGTCTGTGTACAGAGAGGATACAGATTATTTCCTTGTAATAATAACTTTGTTGGAAGAAATGTGTATTTTGCCCCTTGTGTAGAATGGTTATACAATACAGGAGTTACAGCATTTAACCAGAGATGCAAGCGGAAATCCTGGAAAAGGATTGCTAAGCATGGAATCTGAATGCAAATACTCTGTGATAAATGTGGATTAGTTTTGCTGAAGGGTGTATGTGTATGTGTCATTGTAATACTGTGATGGCATGAAGAGCGTTCATGGGCACAGCTGCGTGTGCTGACGTGTGACGCTTCAGCTGGGAAATGATATCCTAAAATATCTTTCCTTTTATCTTTGTGTCATAATGTCTTCTGTTAGTTTAGTAATTTTTAAGGAACTTTGAGAAACACAGAGGCTGTGGCTGAAGGGAAATAAATTTAGCAAATCATTAACATTAACAAATATAATAAAATAGTAAGAGAAAGGAGACTGGAGTATTGAACTATTGACTATTCCGGGTGTTTATTAAGGGACATTAGAATACCATGTTTAAAATGCTTGACTAAAACTTCAAAAGAATTACGTTAGCATAGGCTTTATTGAGAATATGCTATTTGTATTGAAACAATGAGAAAGGGCGCCCAAATCCTTTAATGTACGGTTATCAAATGGTGATCAGAGAGCTTCCAGCATTTATTGGAACATCAGTACCTTATGAAAATGTTTTTAAACCTCTACCAGATTTTCTAAGATTATAGAATGATTAAGTATTAGCCCATTGTTGTGCTCTTGGGAATCGTGAGTTTCTGGAAAATATCCCTCTGCTGCCTAAGAAATGAAGTCCTGTTCTGGGGAATTCATCTGGAAAGAGCATTTCTTTGGGGGCAATGGAGACCATCTGTGGAATTCCAACTACGCAGAAAACCTGGAGTAGAGATGGGCAAAACATACACCAGGAGGCAGGCCGTTCTGAAGAGGTCACTGCAGTAACCTTTTTTGAGGAAAGGTCTGCATGCAGGGGCTGACCTTCTGACCCCTAATATCTCCAGAGTAATGTTATACACTATTCATGCCTGTGCAATATTTACGTGGCATGAGGCTTCTAATCATTCCCAGTCTTCATACAGTTTCCAAATATATATTTAAACATACACAATATATACACACACAAACCTTGTGATTGTTATTTAATATGCAGCCCATATAGTTTAAGAATATTCAAGTCCAAAGTAAACAAAAACAAAAGGAAACATGTTCCAACCTTGAATTCACAAATTACTTTCTACTACAGTGAATTAGTAACTTGCTTTGTGTTGTAGCGAGGTGCATTTTTTCCGTTTGAACCATTTGATTCACAAGTAACTTTGCACTCCAATGGTTTACAACTGTTGTGAGATTTCATCAAGTTAGCAGTGTTTGTAGAGTTATCAGTGTTCACATGCTTCGTTTGCTTTTGGCCATCTAGTTTGAAATTGCATGATATGCCACATTCCAAGTTGCGATGGAAAGCCACCCTTTTTCTCTCGTTCCTTCAAGGCAACTAAGTCTACTCATAAATGGAGAAGATCTGGCTGTCATTTCTCTTGTCGCTTAATGTGGCAATGTGATTATGTCCTTTCAGAAAGGTGTTCTATGTCTGTCCATTGTGTCCCTCCTGCCACCACGAATTTTATTTGTAGGATGTGGTGAATGGTCCTTTTAATGTGAAATGTAGAGTGCTTGTTTATGAGGTCTGAAAATGAGAGAAAAGATCTTGTTTGTTGTTTAAAATTGTAATGGCTCATCATGTAAATAAAGAAGGATTCACAAGTTGCTCTGACTTCTAGGCTGAGTGTTTTAGCTTCCTTTTTTCACTGTATCAGCCTGAATTGACCTGTAATTCTATCTCCTGAGTTTCTCACTATTCATGTACATTTTTAACCTTATTTAAAACCAGAAAAAAACAAAGGTTTAATTTTTTTTGAAACCTTGTCCCATCACAGTTATTTCTTTCACATTGCAGCTATGTGTATGCACAAATAATTTTAACATATTTTACTATTCTCATAATCCTATTGTTTCAATGGAAAAAGCTTCAAATTTACAGAGGCACACCTGGAATTGGCTGCTGAATTGGATAAATATTTTACTGTTTTAATAGGCATTCCATGGTTGTGGCCTACCATATCAACACTAAGTTACGGGTTAAGCTGAGAAGGTGGGTTCATTAGGAGACCATCTATTTCAGGAGGATGTCACATTATGATGCAGAGGGTGTGTTCAGAAATGAGAAGTGGGTTGTCCTTGTGGTTCTTCTTTCCTCCCCTGGCCCTGGGGATCCTGCTTGCACACTGCCTGCCAGCTGTGAGAGTTGAAGAACACTTGGCCCTTGGTGTCTCTGGAATGATCATCAATATGTCATCAGCCAGGTACATTCATTGTGCGACTGCTGTCCCATAAGCACCCATCAGAGAAAAGTGGAGCTTACAGATGACAGCCTGTTGCTCCATGGCGTGTGCTTTGTCAGATCTGATTTTGTGTCCTTCAGCTTTGCTAGTCCCCTGCGGGGACATTATTGAGTTAACATCAAGTACATCACTCTTCAAATATACATATGTCCTTTTGTCATCAGCATCCTATAGTTTCGTGTTCCATCTTTTTAAATATGTCTTGGTGTAGGTATCAATGTCACTTTCATGGAGCACGTAGCATTCTCCTTTAGGGTCCATAGGCTAGTGCTCCTTTCAATATCTCAAATAATAGTCTCCATCAGCTCCGTGTGGAAAACGTAGCTACGCAGGCCCAGCATTTCTACAAATAGTGCCAGCCAGTTTGTGTGTAGATAACAAAATGGGTCTTTTGGGCCCAGTCTGCTTGAGGCTGGAAATCAATTTCCAGTTGTGAAGTGTAGGTGGAAGTCACAGTTAAATTCTTAATCTTAATACTTTGTAATGTATTTTCTTCTTCCTCCCTTAAACTCACTTGCCTCAGTTGGCAAGTTACTTGTGTTACTTTAAAATGTATAAATAGATGACTCATAATGTCAACACTTTTTTTTTTTTGGTGTTTTTTTTTGGTAGTGCCTTTTTTCCTCTACTTTGGAGTTAAAAACAGTGCTAGAATGTCTCAAGTATTAATTTCATGACTGGCTAGAATACAGTATTTTAATACTGACAACTCTGATTAGTCTCAATAGAGCCATTTAAACTTAAGGGATATTTATTATGTCTCATTTTGTTTGTTCTCAGACTTTGTAGAAAGTCTTTAAAAGTTGACTTTCTTTTAAGCAATTACACTTGTTTAGTTTCTTGGTTTTGTTTCCATGAAGTAAGTGGGAACAAGTACAATGTTACTGTATCCCTGCTGATAAGGGAGGCTTTTAATAATCCTTTGAAGTTGAGTAGATTATTAATTATATATTGAAACTGTTTTAATAGTCTGATAATATAAAAGATTTATCCATTTTAAAATATCTATAATTTGTTTTAAAACAAAAAAACCCCAAACTATCAACCCAAACACCCAACAACTCTCCCCAAAACTGCTAAAAAACCCAAAAGCACAATTACGATGCCAAGCAGTGACAGCCCTTGTCATCTTGCTTGTTCATGATTGTGTTGTACCCTGTTAATCCTGGGATAAATCTGACCTAGTTTCATGAATTACGAATTAAGCTTTACTCCTTGAACATCTGATTTGTGGTACTTCTGTGCTGTGGGAACAGTTGCAGCAAATCCCGTCGCGAAATCCCGTGTGCTCCTTGTAACGTTGGGACTGTAACTCTGCTGTTTATCTTTGCAGAGACTTTTCTAGACTGGAATGAAAGGGCAGAGTGTAGTCTTTCCATACTAAGAAAATATTTGAATGTATTATTCCAAAAGACAGTCTGATTTTTTTTTTTTTTTTGGTGGATTTCAGATGAAAACAGATGGATCAGGTTTCATGCTGGCTGTTTAGATAGGTGCTTGTCATTCTGATCGTGAGCAAAGAAGGCTCACTGTGTGAACGCCTGAATGGCATGGAGCCATAGGCAGGGAAAGCGTGAGCAAAACAAGGACCTCATTGCACAGATCACCTGTGGTTTTTTTAGTGCCTGCACCCTGGAGAATCTCCCAGACAGCACTAATTTGCAGCACAATAAGTACATTAAACAGGAAGTAATAACGTCTTACAGTAATGTATTGCAGTAGATGAGCTTTCAGTGTATGGCAAAGCAGCAGCAGTTTTATTTCTGTAATAATTCAAGGATGTCTTGAGAAAGGGCCTTGGATTTTTCCTGATAACCTAAATGCTGGCAGCTGTAGGGAACCTAGGAAACCTGTGGAGAAAAAAATTAGCCATATGTGTGAATTATGTTTAAAGTGGCAGATTATCAGTGTCTTGCACACTATGTGCTGTAGTTCCCCTAGTGTTTGAGTGTTTGTGGGGGTAGAAGAGTTCACAGTTTAAGTCCCTAATGGCTACGTTCCTGCTAGAACCATGTCTTTGCAAAGATTTAGTTCTCCTCAGCTGAAGGTTCATGTCAATTCAGCTGTTTTGCTGAATCTTTTCTTTTTTTTATTTAGAGCCTTCTGCTTGTCTCACTGATATGCCATTTCAAACTTGCCAATTTAAAATTACCCTGATTTTAGTGAAGGTGGTTTCTTATGTGATTCTGTCTTACTATGAAATCATGTATTCTAGTGGGAGAGGGGGAATTGATTCAGTTTCAGGTGAATTTTGTCTGTTTGTAATTAGAATTATGTGTCTATTCAGCTTCTTGTCTGTATTGCAGTTATTTTTCCCTGATAAAATTTGTAGGTACAACTGCAAAGGCATTAAATTGATTTCATTCTATAATAACGTTGTGTAATTTGAGAACGGAAGCCACTGATTAAAACTAATATTCAATAGAATTATCTGTGTTTCAGTGAACAAACTACATATTTATACATATTAAGTTTACATAGGTTACAAAAAAGAATTCTTACAGGCTTTTCTATTCAATGTTTTTGCCTCATGGAGGTTGTTGCATCAAATGAAATCTCATATTCCTCATGCTGGAGCACTTTTCTATAATCTATCTCCCTTAAAAACTTTCTGATGGTATCTACTAATTTTCTTTGTAGATCTAAAGTACTATTGATTCTGAGTAATTTGTTTAATTAGCCCCAAACTCTCTGTGTAATTATTCCAATCTGTGCTTCTCTCTCAGTTTTTATTTGCAAGGCTGATAAATGGCAGGAGGGGGAAAGGGCACCTTCCTCTTAGTTGCTGGGGTCCCTTTGGTCACCGGTCTGCTCTGTGCTGGAAAGTGGGTGGACTTCTGAAAGCTGTGAGAGAACGATGAAAATGTTGTTTGGTTTACTTTAAGAAGTCAAAACCAGTATCAGTTGTGTTAAAAAGCTTCCTTATCTTATGAAACAGGACATTTTTATTGTTACTTTAGTGTTTCTCAGTTTTTTATTGCCATAGTATCAGCTTACTCATGAAATCCTGGATTGTATAAACCAGTGTTAAATTCAACTTTCTGTTTCTATTCTTCCAGGGTTTAAGAAGAATCATACATTAGCTCGGGATTATGGGGTTTTTGTATGCAAGTTAGAGTGAGTGCTAACTGAATTATCTTCACGTTTTTATGGTCATTGATCTGTTTGGCTCCTGTATTGGTTATGTACCAGTTCAGAGGGCAGACACGTGGATGTCAAATTGCAGCTATAGTGGTCTGTTAAAACACACCATAAATTGTACTGCTTATTTTTTATGCATTGTTTTTCTTACTCATTCTAGGCATTTCTGTCTTTCTGAGAATAAAATGAAGAAAAATATTTAAGTTTTAAGGTAACCTGTAAAGGCAACATGGTCAAATGCCAGCTGAAATGTTTGTTAGGCACCTCCTCTAGGTCACAAACAAACAAATAAAAAATAAATTAAGGAGAACAGTGGAAAGCATTATCAAATAAGACAACATGCTTTTTAGAAGCTGGAAGCTTGCATGCAGTGTCATGGCTTAAAGTAGGAAGAGAGATCTGCCTTGTCTGTAGTGAAATGTGTCACCATTTGTGTGTTTAACGTTGGCTTAGCACGGGAAAATTCTTCCCCAAGAATTCTTTAGAAATAAGATAATGTAATCATATACTTGAAGGCTGTTTGTATGTGAAAGTTAATGTTTTGAGCTGGGGAGCCTGTGCTGTGATTATGGGAGACATTCTCTTGTAGGGTATGCCTATTTGGGACCAATCTCTGACCTCTGCACGGTGGAGTTGAGAAAAAGAGTAAAAAAGACTAGGAAAATGGCTAGTCTATGGTGCTCACTGGGAGTGAGGCATACTGGAAAATGATCACCTTTAGGACGGAAGCTGAAGTCGTCATAGCTTACTGGAAATCATTTTTTAGCCCCTAAGTCATTCTCTTATAAACTTAAAACCTTTGCTCTGGAAGCAAAGTTTACTTTAATCTAGACTTCAGAGTAGAGTTTAAATTAGTGTTAAAGCATAAATAATACTTTAGTTTTCAATCCTGAAATTGCTGTGCTTGATTATGGTTCGTATTACTTTGAACTGAGAGGTTTATGTCCATTACTGGGTGGGATCCTCACTGTGGGGAATCCTGTAGAGGCAATCCTTCACCACAGCCCTGGGTGGCTGCTACGCAAGTCAGCCTGTGAAGCCTTAGTTTGCCAATGGGTGGACTTGCTTGGTCACAAAGTGATGTTGCAAGAGTTGTGTATCTCCCTCTTCTCTCAAAAGGAGCCAGGAGAAGAGAGGGAAGCAGAGCTGTGAATGTTTGGAAGAGGCCATGGGAGTTTTCTGATGGAGGTTTAGTAACTTGAAAGTTTTTGATGTTGGGGAAAGTTGCTGTGATAAATGTGTGCTGTTAAAATAATTTGGTGATGAAATATTGATATAAAGTGGATTGAAATAAGTCACTAAACCAAACCTTTTCTACTTGAATCTTTGTGTAAACACCAGACAAACCTCTAGGATGTATAAACACAATTTAACTTAGTGTTTCAGAACGGATATGACCTTACATGTAGAACTTGCTGCAAGTGATGAGAGTGGAATCCCCAATATTAGGGCCTTTCTGAAGAAGTTCAGCAATGGAAAAGAAGGATTTCAAAATCCTTCCAGTGTGTCTTAGGGAGTGAAGGCAGTAATTTTTCTGACTTTTAATTTAAGTTGAAATATATATTATGGATGTATGAGAGATCCCAAGATGTCAATGTTCTAGGTATTTTGGGGAAGATGTACTCACCATTAGCAGCTGGTCTCTGTTAATTTGAAGCAAAACCAAATGATCACAACTCTCTTCAGTAGTTTGTTCACAGAACTGGTATGAACACAATGCACTGGAGATTTTCTTTTATCCTGCAAAATGGGCAAGTAATGTACACTGTGAATTTACTGTGTCATTGCAGGCCAGTTGCATATTTAAAATGTGTAGCCTCTGATTAGGGGCACTTAATTACCTAGGTATTTCCTTTAATGACAAACAAGATGAATTTTTCTGTAGCAAATCTGCTGTAGGAACAAGGACGGCTACTTGAACTGGCCCATTATCAGCAAGTCAGTTGTATTTATGCCCTTGCAAAATTTCTAGCTGTTCTGGTATTGTGAAGGAAATAATAAATATTTGGCTACTGTTTGGGACAGGAATGAAATTGAGCCATTCTACAACTCTTGAATTGGTGTTGATATCTGTTAAACTACTTCAGATAAGATAAGCAGTGACATTGTAAAGATTTTAGGGAAGCTGTCTAAATGAATAATTTCTGCTTCACATTCTAGTGTGATAATGGTGTAGTTAATTAAAGAGCAAAGAAACAAAAGCTCTTTTCCTACTGTTTCTCCTTGCCTCTGTGCATTTGTGCCTTTTGTTCAACCTATGAAATTGCTTTTCCTCACAATACAAAGATATAATGCATTCATTCTCCAGCAGACGCTCTCATCATCGTCCTACTGTGACTGTTGCTCCATCTTCATTTTCTCTTTTGTTTCTAGCCTCTATGATTTATTTTCCAGCCTTGTCTTCTGTCCTCTGCATCTGAATGAAATTGCTCTTGGTGAGGACTTAAGTAAAGTTTTTATGGCTATGTTGCAGAATAAATGAATATCAATCTCTCTAATGCTTATGAGACTGCTGATCTCATCCCAAGACTTAAAACAACTCTGGCTGTACAAATCCCATCCTACTCCCATGGAAGTGTGTGTGTGTGTGTTACAACAGGGAGGAGTGATGATCCTTAGTTTACAAAATAGGTGAATTGTTAGGATATTCAGAATTATTTTTAAGTAATGTTTATCGTATTACTTCACCCTTCTGGGGCCTCTACTAAGATGTAAAGGAAACCTGTGTGGTTGGAGATTGCTCAGTGGGTTGCAATATTGACATTTTCTCTTGAAAGGTGATCCTAATAAATAAAAGTGTAATTTTCCTTATAAAACAGTATTGTTCAATATTTCACTATCAATGGGTTACAGTTCATAGGAGCATTTACTGTGTTACTTGCTGAAATGATGTAGTAAATATAGGACTAGCTGTTATGCATCAGTGGGCCTTTTTCCAGATATTATTATATTTTTGCCTGATTATCATACTAGAATTGGAAGGTCTGTATTATTTTACAATGATTTAAGCCTTCTTTCAGATTATTGCTAATCTTTTAAAAAAATATTCTTTGCCCACAGGGTGGAGTTCATTTCTTTTGTTCTTGGGAGCTGAGTAGGAGAAAGGGACATTTCAGCTTTTCTCGATAAAGGTAAGACAGCATCTGGTGATAAAGATAAGACACTGTTCATTATTATGAGCTCATAGAAAGTTTGTCAATGGAGGGTTTGTTTATTTTGGGTTATTTTTTTCAAGTTCTGTGCTTTGTAGTAAGTTCAGTATGTGATAACATAACTTCTATTGCGAATGGAATGTGTAATTCTACCACAGGTATCAATAAAGGCTCTGAAGATAAGCAAGTACCTGTAGATTAGCATGATGAAATGGATAGCAATTTGTTCTACTGCTGGAACTTGTGATGTTTTCCATACATCATTGAACTGGGTTGCCCAAGTTGACTCCATCATGCTTGCACACACTTGACAAGAGCTCTTAAAAACAGTACTGTCCATGCCACTACTCAAAGAAAATGTGTAGACTTGCCTGGTGCGGTCTTTACGGCTCTGTATTGTTGCAAGGCAGCACAGAGGTTTGATGTGAGGAGGGAGGGGTCTTGAGATCTATTTTAGTTGAGATACCACTTCAAAATTAAGCAGCAAATGCCTGTCTTACTTCTGCTATTTGTCAGAAGTAGGAGACAGAGAAGGGGATAAAACTCTGGAAATCTGAGGCATGTTTTCCCCAATGACTTTTGCTTTGCCTTGTGCTAAGATGCCTGATGTTTTATAAATGTTATAGTATGTTAAATTAAAACCTGCAAGAAGCATTTAAAGGTATAGTGTGCAAGTTAGTGTTAAACTCTTAATTGCAGTTTTTAATGCAGAAATCAACGCAGTGCTGTCGTTCCATATATGCTTGGCAACTTCTGAAAAGTATTTGTGGGTAGGTTTGTGACATCTGCAAAGAATGGGGTTGGTCTGACTTAACAGTTGCCACATGCGCAGCAGATTGACTGTCTGTGTGTTCTTTGTGCAGTGCAAGGCAGGTAGGGAGCAGAAGCCTGTTTCAATTTCTGTTCAAAGGGGCTGGAATTCATATATGGTCATTTGTTATTTCTCATCTGACAGAGACTGCGGTCTCTAGTTGAGGGTAGTGATGGGTTTTAGGGAGCACAAGCTGTTCATTACCTATTTTGTGACCGTATCTGCAGATCTGCTTTGGACTTGTTCAGCATTTTGTTTAACTGGATGGTAGTATGAAGGCTCCAGTTGTATGTTAATGCTTAGATTATCAGAAAGAGCAAGGTGTAAGTCTAATTCTTGAAAGTTAAATAGTTTGTAAAAGAGAAAAAGACTCAAGACAAACAAACCTGTCAAGAAAATAAAAGATTTGCCGTAATTCAGTTTTGTGTGTTTGTGCTCATGTAGGTGATTTTGAGGTTTTCTTTGTAAGCATTATACAACTTTTTTGAGCAGTAGTTTAAAGAAGCATAATCGTGCCACTACATTGATGCAGTTTTTATCAATTTACAGATGCTTACTGTACTATAGCCTGTTTCTTCAGGGAGTGAGAAAGATCTATAATCACCTTCATACCCTTATGATTGTGTGGGTACCTAGACATTGAGTTACGCTGTCTTCTTGCTTACAAAACATACTATTAAAATATTTTTGGTCTAAAAATATTCTTTCAAATTCTTTGACTGGTTTCTGAGTTTAGGCTTTAGTATTGGTCTTTTATTCATTGATAAATATTAAAAAAAAAAAAATCCCTCTAGTGTACCCTGGTGCTCCTGTCTTCTCCTGCATTGTGACGCCATTGCCCATCATTTCAAATATTTGCATTTTGTGTGGGTTTTGTTGTGGGTTTTTTTGTTGTTGTGGTGTGGTGTGGGTTTTTTTGTTTTTTTTTTTTTGTGCTCATGTAGGTGATTTTGAGGTTTTCTTTGTAAGCATTATACAACTTTTTTGAGCAGTAGTTTAAAGAAGCATAATCGTGCCACTACATTGATGCAGTTTTTATCAATTTACAGATGCTTACTGTACTATAGCCTGTTTCTTCAGGGAGTGAGAAAGATCTATAATCACCTTCATACCCTTATGATTGTGTGGGTACCTAGACATTGAGTTACGCTGTCTTCTTGCTTACAAAACATACTATTAAAATATTTTTGGTCTAAAAATATTCTTTCAAATTCTTTGACTGGTTTCTGAGTTTAGGCTTTAGTATTGGTCTTTTATTCATTGATAAATATTAAAAAAAAAAAAATCCCTCTAGTGTACCCTGGTGCTCCTGTCTTCTCCTGCATTGTGACGCCATTGCCCATCATTTCAAATATTTGCATTTTGTGTGGGTTTTGTTGTGGGTTTTTTTGTTGTTGTGGTGTGGTTTTTTTTTTGTTGTTGTTTTTTTGTTTTTTGTTTTTTTTTTTTAGTTTATGCAGCATGTATAATATCTAAGGTTAAAAAACTGCTGTTGAATAAATTCTGACTCAGTCATG
>NW_010263657.1:0-3794 GCF_000690775.1 Eurypyga helias | reverse complement strand
GAAGTGGTACATCTCTTGGTGGACTCTAAGTGTAGAAATGTGTTCCGGTGTTAGATTGCTAAAGATGCAGGCAGAAAAATTGCTATGCTAACATATGTGAAAATGTATTAATAATAGTTTACAGATAAATTAATATTGCCTGAGCTTAATCTCATTCTGGAAAAGCCCAAGTTGAAATAAATGAGAATTTACTGGGTTAGGATCTAATTGAGTCTGGGTTTTTTTCTTTTTTCCTTTCTTCTCTGCACTGGAAAATTAATTTTAAATAATGGCCTTAAATATTCAATTGTACTGTACCTACTGTGTTAATTTCTTCATTAGAGGCAAATATTTTTTCCCTGTCCTTGTAAGACTCAGTTGTCTGTGTAAAGCACAGTCCTTTGAAATGTGAAGTGTGCTCTTGCATTTTTTGAGCATTGAGCAGAAGTTATTCCTCAGAGATTGCTCTGTGTTTGTTGAGCATCCATTAAGCCTTGCTCAATGATATATGTAATAGTCTGGATCTGACTTTCTGCACTTCTTTATTTAGAAAAAAACAGTATGTCTGAAGTCTCTGGAGTTATCTGTGGTTCCCCGTGGGTGGACAGACGGAGCAGCAGAACTGTGCTCGCTCTTCATTACTTTGCTAGAGTGAAGAGCTCAGAGTTCATGCTTCAGTTTATCAGTACCCAGCAGGGTTTAAGAATTGCACTTAATGACAGAAATTCCCAAATGTAGTCAGTGGGCAGATTCAGTTCCTGGCTGTGTTGAATCAGTACTTGTGTATAGCTGTGGGAGAAACTTGAGCTATACAGGCAGGATCAGTTAATGATATCACTGAAAAAAGTTTTGGTTTGTGAACTCTGATGCTTCCCCTTATCATGACAACTTCTTCATCTTAAATACTCTGGCAATGGCTGCAGGCTTTGTGAAGAAAAATAAGTTAACTGTTCCCTGCATCCTACCCACAGTCTGGACCAAAAAGTCTGCTCTTAAGAATTAATTTAGCCTTATTTTCAACATTGTGTGGTTCTGTCTCAGACAGTGAAAGTTTAAGTCTGCAAATTGTGTGTAAGTGTAGGATGAATGCTTTGGAAGCTGAAGATGCCATCCAGCTGCCAGTTCAGCTGTGCTTTCTCCTGGAAGTGGTCTGAGTTAATGTCATAGGCTGGGAAAACTCAGGTCCTCCGGAGGGGAAGGTCGGAAACTGTCCTTCAGCTTTCCGATGTCTCTCCTCCCAGTTATGACGAATGGTGTAATTTTTTTCATCACAACATTGTTCATGTCCAAAACCAACACTCCTCCCCATGTGTGTCTTAATTCTTTCTTCCTTGACCCTTTTTTAAAAATTGAGAGCTCCTTGGGGCAGCAGCACTCCTCATACTTGTCTGGCTTGCAGCAGTGCACGTGCTTGTTCTGTTTGGTCTTCTCCCTGAACAAAGAGCTGTGTCAGAAAGAAAAGGCTGTCCCCAATAATAATATTTGCCTCAAAGGAGCTTGACCTGCTTTATGATGTTTTTGGAATCAAAATGCAGGAATAAGTGTTATATCACAAATGAAGCATGGGCTGCTATTTTCCTTAAATATGAACAGAACTGCAATACTGCTGTGATGTTTGGTTTGCTGGGGGAAACTAACTTTTCAGGAAGCTGAATGTTGTCTTGAGTTGTTTATTTTGGATATTTCTGCTAACAGATTGTAATCTAATTATGAAAATGTAAAGCCAGGCCTCTGAAAGAGACACTAACTGCAGTTGCAAAGATTTATTGTGATTCTTCTATTTAAAGAGGAGAACTGAGAGTCACATTTCTAGTACTGTAAATGTCTATAGACTCACATATGTGTATATAGTAATATTTATACAGGTAGATACCATGTATGTAATACTGTATGTATAACTGGCAGTGGAGTCACTCACTGAGTTGAAGTATATGACTTGTCATGACTTTTAGTTTATCTGTGCATGACTTAGTTGCATGTTATCATTATTAGTTGCATGCATATCAACAGAGCAAGGCTGATGTGTGTAGAAAATTATGCAAGCGAACGTCTTGTTACCTTTGCTCTGTTTCATATTCTAACAAAATAATCCATTTCAAATGAGTGGTAAGCAATTTTCAGCTTAGAAAGGTGACTATATGAAATATAAATGCTGGGGCATGTGTCTGGTTAAAATACACCTCTTTCCCACATTGTGGCTGGTTTTTATTCCCTGTGTGAAAGGCGATTAGCGCAGAAGCTGGAGCTTGGGGCGGGGTGGATGTTGCTGACTGAAGTGGAACAGTTACTCATTCTTTAGAATAGCCAGAAGGTAAACTCAAGTGCACTTGAAAAACCACGTTGGTAAAATACCCCATGTGTAGTTCAGACTTTTAAATACAATGTTTACTATTGACTTTTATGTTGGGTTAGAGAATGAATCAACTCCCGAGAATGTACTGGAAAAATAAGCTGTGGAGGATGTTGAAAAGTGGCAGTGTAGGCTGTGCTGCTTTGTATGTGTGTCTATGCTCTATATACATACAGAATGTATGTGCATATGTTCCGTATAAACACATATAAGTATTCTTTATATGGAACATACATATATTCATGTATGATCATACAGATGTATACGCACGTATATATGTATGCACACACATATGTGTATCTCTGTATGCATAACAATAACAAAATATGGAGATTCTCAAACTGGGGATGCAGGAAGCATCCTGGAAGGCAGGAGGTGACCCAGGAAGATTGAATCCATGGTTTTCCCTTCCTATCTGTGTACAAATACTCTTTCATCACCAGAACACATGTGAAGAGAGTTAATGTTTAATTTGACCTAGTGTGGAGGAGGTGACAGGAGTCAGTGAGGGAGTAAAAGAAGCTTATAGGCAACTGGGTGGTACAATTCCTTTATGATGGGGTGAGTTGTGGGATTTGGGAAGTCAGGCTGGAGCGGGCCAACCTAACTCTGAGAGAAATGGGTACCTAAAGTGCTGCTGGTTTTTGTGGGGTTTTTTTGTTTGTTTGTTTTGTTTGTTGTTTTTTTTTTTTAATGTAGGGGAAGAAAAAGTAGTGACAGGGTTGATGGTATGATTTATTATGAAATCTGGCAGGACTGAAGTTTGGGGCAGACTGGGAATGAGATTCTTTTGAGATATATATCTGTACTGCAGAGGGAGAAAGAGCAGATGAAGTGGTACAAAAAATCTATTTACCGCTCTTGAGAAATGTGGAACAATCCTGAAAACACAGACTATGGAGAAGTTGCTGGCTAAAATATTAGCTTTGATGTGACAAAAAAACTTATTCAGGTATTTATGAAAAGTGGAGAATAAGGTAAAATAAGTCATGATGTCAAGGGCAGGGTAATCTAACCTTTGCAGCAGTGAGGGATCAAAAGCAGGATGTAAACCCAGAAACTAAATCCACCTTATTTCAGTACAGAAAGTACTCTGGCTTTGGATAAAAAGACAAGCTGTAGGATGCCTAACAGAGGTTGTTCTAGCCACTAGGAATGGAAACAAACCCATGTCATCATATGAAATGCAACTTTCATTACAAATGCACTTGTGAATCTATGGAGTTGCAAGTACACTGCTGAAAAGGTGTTGGGTGGCCAGTCCCAGAACAAGAGAGGAGGACACTGAATAAGATTTTGGTCTGCCAGAGTTGATTATTACTGACTATTTTTAACTGAATCCTGGCATATTAGTATTAAGATACTGTGTCAACATGTGTTGTCTGCTAGAATAGTAGAAAACACTTTGGAAATCATGGTACTTCCCTGGAAATTATCTGCAGTCGTGACTACCTTATGCACAAAA
>NW_010263656.1:34269-43098 GCF_000690775.1 Eurypyga helias | reverse complement strand
CTCTGGATGGCATCCCTTCCCTGCAAAAGTATATATCTACCAATAAAAGCCCTTAGGGAATAGAATGTATGCTCACTTAAACCAACCCTGTGCTTTAAATAGCTTTTCAAGCTTATTTTGATGGCATTGTCTAAAGTTTATAAGTCTTTTACTAAGGCTCTTTGAAGATAAAACTGCATTGTCGAAGCTGTTTCAAACAGTTTCTAATCCTGTTGTGCTAGATCCAAAAGATCTTTGAAGAATATAGAAAAGCTGACTGTGAATCACACTATTCCTGGTACTCCCATGACTGAAGTCTGCTAAATGGCCTTGTATCAGACATCACAGCAGATTACATACCATATTTCCGTAAACTGACTGTTAAGATTGTTAAACTACTTTGTTTGTCTTTGTGGCCATTAAAAGTCTCAACACTTCCAGTTAATTCTTCACATTTTTGCCTAAATACAGAATTTAATGTGAAATCAGGTACTAGGTGGGAAATCCTCTGTATCACAAACCCTACATGAGCAAAGATGTCAAAAATTGAATAACTTCCTAGCTATTCACTTATGATGATTTAACCCAAAACAATGTCCTGCAGCTCATTAATTTTAGAACCTGCTTTTCCATAAAATGATAAAATACTGTACGTCTGGATAATTAAGAAGCTGCAGAAGAAGCTTTACTTCAGAATCACATCACATACTTTTTCTACTAGTAAAATGACAGAAACAAATGAGGACTAGTATAGTTTTGACAGGGCAAGAAAAGAAGTGCTACCAAAACTAAGACTAAATAAATTTTTAGCTACCAAAAGCACAACATTTTAAATACACAAAGAATTGAGTATCTGTAAGCAGTTATTTGTCTGAAAGTATGAAGTAGTAGAAGATATATAATTCCAGGATATTTCTACATAAATAAGAAATTAATAAAGGAAAAACTTTTATCATGAGGACAGTCAAGCATTGGAACAGGTTGCATAGAGAACCTGTGCAGTCCATGGGCTTTCAAGAATAAGCTAGATAAATCCCTAAGCAGTGTGGTGGACCCTGAGCTGATCCTGCTTTGAGCATCAGATTGGACTAGAGATCTTCAGGTCTCCAGATTCCACTCTGATTTATTCAGTGGTTCTGTGACTTCATACTGCAAATACTTTTTAAGCGAACAGGAAAAGTCACAGGCACACCAACATATGCTCTAGAGGACAGAAGTTTCAGACAAGTGGGGAACAGAAATAAAAAAATATATGAGGGAGCAAAACATGGCATAAGGCAAAAGAAATAATTTGTTTCAATCACCATGTCTTTAAAGCTAAATAAACAGTAAGTATGGAGCAATAGACTCAGATAAAAGATTAAGAATTAGAGAAAAAAATCATATGCTAATAAATAATATATAATAGCTAGTAAATAATATATTATGGATCAGGAACCGCTTCAAACATATTGCACAGGGAGGTTGGTGCATAAAGACAGAGACAGCAAAGAGGGAAGGGATACTCTAAGTTATTTTAACAAGTATGCACCTCCTTGCACTGCAATGCTCCACACAAATAACTAAAGACAGTTGGCATCTTGGAGATAAACATGAGGTCAGCAAAAAGAATTCTGAAAAAAATGAAGGCTAGCATTTATTATTGAATTACAAAAGAGGTTTTAACCTCCAGCATAAAAGAAATAAGTCCTGAATAATAGATGCAGGTGTTCATATATGGACTTCTGAATAATTCAGAGAATTTGACATTACAGACATTTGGTAAGAAAATAAAAAAGATAACATCAACAGCAGAAGTAATAGTGATACCAAAATAACCAGGGAACAAGAGATGGCTGCAAAGAGAGGTGTGCAAAACAACAAAATATAAAAGGAAAAACACCTAAAGGAAGTAATAGCTAAAAAGCTATTCTCTCAAGAACAGTGACACAAGAGTAATGACAGCAAGGCAGAGAGTCCTTTGAACAGCAGAAGACCTTGCAAGCAGGTCTATCAGCACAGCTGTGCTATCAATACAAGCATCAATATTTTTAGAATACCAAGAGCAAAAGAATGAAGGATGAGATGAAGATATCAGAGAGATTGAGCAAGCAATAAAGATGACAAAAGGGTAAATTAAATGATTGATGGTACAAACCTTGATACCATAAAGAAGAAGGAGAACAGATAGGGAGAAAACAGTACTGTTACATCATGGGGTGTCTTTGTGAAAAGATAATTGCAAGAGAAATGAATCATATACCGTTTTTTCCCATTTTTTTTAATTACCATACCTTATTGAGAAAAGAAATTCTATAAATTTAAATTCAAGTTTTAAATTCATAAAGGAATTAGGGAAACTGAGAATATTTGGGGTTGTAGATAGGCAGGGAATGGGCTTCTTAAAAAGTGAACTGTTTCCCCATCACATTCTTCACAGTACCAAAAAGGGGAACAGACTATGTCCCCATTTCTGCTGGATGGGTGAGATGGTAAACCAGCACCACCAGAATCCACGAACACAGACTAGACACGCAGCAAGGTATTTGGAGCACATTTCAATCCTAAATTCACAAGGCAGTTTGTGAGGATAAGAATTAGAGCTGCAAACTTACAGATGATTCTGAATTTTCTTTGCACAAGAACTGGTACCTCACTGCACACAAATGAGCAGACTGAACGGGATGATTACTGAACTGATTCATAGACTACAGATGCTGAATCCAATTTATAAACATATTGAGGCAATGAAACGATAAAAATAGCTGATACATGAATACTACCAAGTCCTAAAAGATATAGAAAAAATCACAAGCACTTGAAAAAGCAAGCCAACAGCATTACATTACTCACCTCTTGAGCAGAACGACACCTGCCATGGAAGTTGAATAAAGCACCATTGATGACAAGGCATGTATTTAAATTCTTTCCTATGTCCTCTATCCACACCAGTGGCATCACAGTCAATTAGGAAACTCTGACCCACTACTGAGGAGTAAGATATTGTACTTCCAGAGTTCTCACAAATCACTAATTGTATTTGGCAAAACATTCATAAGAATTTCCACATTTTTGTTGAGATTTTCATGACATAATCTAGTCTTACTGCAGCAAAATCTTGAGTAGAACATGTAGCTTAAAATAAGTAATCTTGGGAAAAACACATGAAAAGCTATTTAAGTTATGCTATTTCTTTGAAGACAAGCACATCCACTTTTTCTCTCCAGTTCACCCTTGAGTCTCTTCTTGGAATAAATTAATTTAAAATTACTTGATTTGTTTCTATAGGATTTTTATAGGATTCACTCACCTTTTGCAACTAATGATCAGCCATCTTATTTCAAGAAAAGATTCCCTATTAATTCAAAGAATGATTTACTCATGTACTACCTTACCTTGAAAAGACACATCCACTTTTTCTCTCCAGTTCACCCTTGAGTCTCTTCTTGGAATAAATTAATTTAAAATTACTTGATTTGTTTCTATAGGATTTTTATAGGATTCACTCACCTTTTGCAACTAATGATCAGCCATCTTATTTCAAGAAAAGATTCCCTATTAATTCAAAGAATGATTTACTCAGGTACTACCTTACCTTGAAAAGAGACTCTTCATCAGGCAAGAGAAACTTTAGAAGCACACTAAAGAGATTTACAAGATTAAAAAAAAAGACTGAAATAAAACATTCACTTGTTTTTGTGATTGTCTCTTCATCATTCAGTAAATGAATAGTTAACTGAGAACACTGTCTTGTTTTTGTCTCAAGAACATTGCCCAAAGTACAGAAGCATAATGAAACCTCATGAAGCAAAATTAGCAGGAGTCACAGTGCTATTCTCACTAGGGCACATTGTTCATTTAAATTTAATAAAGTGTTGTGGGTTTTTTTATGGTACACATTCTAACAATGCACTACATGCAACTATTTCTAGCTCAACAGTTTTAAAGGTCTACCTTGTAATTCCACTGTAATGTACAAATTTCCAGCACAGCTAGCTTTATATTCAGTACATAGACTCTACCTTACAGACTCTAAGAAAAATGTGGCACAAAAGACATCTAAACTTTTTGCATCAGAAGCAAATCATCCTTATCCTGAAAACAAATTTAAATTAGTTGAATGAGAGTAAGGAGCACAGTGTAGAATAAATACAGAAAACAATGTAGCTGGTATTTTTTCATTAATATCCCATGCAAGTGTATATTGTAGCAATAAATACATATTTTTGTTTTTCTAAAGCTGATTAACTGTATTAACACTGCTGTATTCATTTTCTGAGCATTCATATTTTATGAGCTGGGTAAGTTAGTGGATATTGCAATTCCCATTTTTCAAATGCCATATCACTTCTGGATACAGGAGGGGACATTACAATTATAAACGAGTAAAACTTCAGTGTTGTGCATGTCATACTCCATTAAAGCTAAACAGAGCAGTTGTGATACAACTGATTCATAGTTATTCCTGTAAAAAGCAACAGACACTCCAACAGAGTAAATTATATTAATCAGTAAATTTCTGAAACTTCAGTGTATTAAAAAAAAAAAAGAAAGAATGAGGTGGGTACAAAAGAGAAAAGGTAGGGAGAAGTTGGACAAACACACTTCATATATGAATTCAGTCACATACTTGGTCTTGTTTTCAGGTTCTGTAGGTTATATTAGAAATAATATTGAAATATCCATTGCCTTCCATGTGTTTTAGTCAGAAATCACAAGCAAGACAAATGTAACTTATTAACTCTGCAATTCTTAAATTTTCCAGTCAACTAACACTTAAAACACTTGAAGCCTTCGTAGGCATCAATTTTAAATATTCTTGGCTTGCACAGAGGTACTTAAGTCTTTACAGCCCTGAAGAACTTGGTGCTTATCCCATGTCATGGCAGACTGGCAAGAAGGCGGCAAGTGCAGCTGGCACAGGATGGAGGTAAGGCTCAGGCAGGACAGCATTTGGCACTGAAGCATAGAAGCCCTTGAGCCAATTTAGCTCCATGGTCATTTCATGACTAAAAAGCTTGTACTTTCGGAGACTAAGGTCATTATTTCAACGACAGAAGGAAACAACTTGCAGTCGCAGCCATTAAGAGCAATGTATGGATAATTATTAATAGAAGTATTAGTGCTCTTAATGGCAGAAAAACTTTTCTTTCACGTCTCCTCTACAAACTGCTTGGTCTAGTTAAATTTGTCTAGCTCTTCTCTTTGTTATTTTGAGTGGATTTTAAAATTTCTTTTGTATTTCACTGTCAAATAGTGAAGACCCTAAATTGTTTCAGTTCGTTCTGCTGAGAACTTCAATACTGACACATTTTATGCTCCTCCATTACCAGGATATTATTTTATATTTCCATTTTGATTTTTCCTTTCTATTGGAATGTGAAATGCAAAATTACCGAGAGACCTGAAAGAAAACCAGAGAGTAATACTAAATTACAAGTGAGTTCACTTGCTAATATAGGCATGGAGTAGTACATAATTAACTTACCACAAAAAAAGAATCATATTAATTCATGAGAATTACTGGATAGCTGATACAATAAATATAACCACAGTGACTAAACTACGCAGACATGATCCAAACGGTGTTTGAAAATTCTGAATCCATACTAAATAAAAATACCTCATGGAGATTAATTTTACTGTTCAAAGATGAAAAGTCACCACTGGTAAACAAAAAAGCTCATCTGTTATCTGCATGCAACAGTTTGCAATTCTGTGATTATTGAAGCTGTTGTTAAGAACTGAGCATACAAGAACAACATATACACACTAATACACACTGTGTTTTTTCCCCTCCTCCTTTTCTGCTGCCTAGGCTTGTTTCACAGATTACTACTGGGCTGCCTAGTCAGAAACAAATACTGACAGTTACCCTGGGTAACTGGACAAACAGTGATTTTCAGCACAGACATGGGGTTTGAAATGGGGATAAACTGATGCTAATGAGGACAGGAAACGGGATCATGAGGTAATTTTCAATTAGCATGAAAATAACTTTATTAAAACAATCAGACAGAGTAGGAATAACGTCTCTGTGTTTCTCCACGCCCCAAGATTCTACAGCTCCTGCAAAAGAAAAGAAAAAGAAGTACATGAAAAAATAATTTAGTCCTCTACATGGTGCATTGGCAATTTTTTCCACACTGCTTACCATTCTCGTCTGCTTCCAGCAATTACTGGCAGGACACTGTCTCTACTCATTCTAGGCATAGAGGACACAAAGATTTAGTTCACTGTCAGAAACATCAATTTTTCTATACAACAGTAATATACATTACAAGCGCACCTCTATCATGGAACATTTATTGTGATACTTACCTTCTGCTTTCCAAATCCTTGCACCATTTACTGGATGGGACTTGACATCTACATTACACCTCCAAGAAGGAAAAGGACAAAGTAGCACTGAATCACCATGGCTGCATAAACAAGGCATGGCTCTGGAATTTGGAGACTCTTCTCCTGTAGCAAGATAACTTCAGTAAACAGTAAACAACTTTCTACTATTAACCCCGCCCCCTAGTAGCAATAGGTTCTCATGGGCATGTCTGGATTGTACTTACTACTTAGAAGCCTCCTTCTGATCCTCTCTCAACTGGAAATATGAGGTCTCACAGGCAAGTCTTCTGGCAGCTGTCTCTACCACCACCTTTGACATGCAGATCTCGGCTTTGTCCTGCTAGGCTTGTTTCAGCACCGTATAATATATACAAGCCACTGTCTGCATATTTTTGCATCTAGTTAAACTGCAACGAAGCCCAAACAAGGCCAAGAGTAAAATCTCAACACTGCAAGTCATCTAATTGCATTAGCATACTCTTGTGGTGTCAGTTTTAACAATTCCGCAAGCTCAGCGAAGCATCTACCTAAATACCAGGTTCAAAACGCAGGTTATGGTACCGGCTGGGTATAAGGTCACATTTAAATACACAGCTGTCAGTGCAGTGTTGGTGCCATCCAATTACCTGTACGTCATGATAAAAAGTGTTTACCTCTGTGATACACCACCCACGCCGGAACCTAGGGCACACGCCTAATCCCAAACCAGAACGTACACAAAATTTACATACATAGAGACATAATACAGCAAAGCCCCTTTGTACGCAGTTGAGATGCTGTGTCCTCGGTTGAAATCCAGCCTCGAAGCACTCAGACTTTCTCCCTGAGGTGACAGTATAGTACAATTGCTCTTGAAACCAGAAGAGGTTTGTACCTGGCACTAGGAGTTACATGGAAACTCCTGGAGGCTTGAACACAATATCCATTTTTAAAGCTTCACAAATTCTCTTTCCTGATCCACAGGTAAGACTTCAATTTTACTAGTACCCTCAATCACCGTATCATGATACACAGTACACATTCACAGGGGAAGTGACAGGCTAGTGGTTATACATAGCATTACCACTGACATACACCCACCCTGCTTAATGCAACTAGAACCTCCTCCCAACCCAAACCCTAGCAAAACAAAAAACCTGGACCAATTCTGGCTTTCTAAACATGTCAATATACTGTAGGATTGGGGTTTTTTTGTTTGGTTTTGATGTTTGTGTTTTCTTGTGGTGTTTTCCTTGTTTGTTTGTTTTGTTTGTTTCCATCAGTTTCATCACACGTTTAGTAGCTCTGGTTTGAGAAAGCAGAAGAAACCAAACACAAAGGAAGGTGACCAGAGTAAGTTACACATATTAACATTATTTTATCCATTGTATCCACACAGTTCACAGCATGACTATTTTGATAAATCACTACATGCTATTAACAACACACATCAGTTAACCAGACGGTAAATCTCAGCCTTTTAAAAATAGTGCAAGTTAATCCAACCCAGTTCATTGCCAATACAGAAAATGCAGATAAATTGGAAACACGACACACCGAGAAAAGTACGGATGGTAGCACCAAATCAAGACAGCAGCTAGGTCACAAAACATATAGGGATAAATCTCTCCCTCCCTCTAAACCAAAACGAAACCAAGGCAAGACATTGTAAGGCAGCCTGCAAGCTGTTCATCAGGTGCATGTTAACTTTTATTTAAAAGGTACTTTTTCCTAAAAAGGTACAACCACTGGCAGAGCTTCCTCCAGCCCCTGAGGAACCCCTGCTTCATCCATTACTCTTACAGCACACAGACATCAGCTGTTTCTATAAAACTCTCTCTTCTGGTGCTCATGTCTCTTTCCTCTCGAGGTGATAAATTACTCTTCTTTGCAGCTAAAAGAATCCAGTGGAAAGTGCTGAAGATCTAAAGCCATTTCATGGCTCAGGATACTATTGCTATTTTGCAGCATGCTTAAAAGGACAGGTATTTCACACAGCAAACAGAAAGACAAGGTCCCAAGAGCAAAGCTAAAACTAAATTTGAAAGGGTAAGATCAAGAGAAGGTAATGAAAATTTTGGGCAGGATGAAGAAGAAAGGGGATTCAAGGAACAATGACAATAGTAGTAAACATTACAAGTATCAATGCCTATCAGGGTAGCCCCTCTCAGTTCTTCAGGAATTTACCAAAGAAGTACAGATGAAATATTTTAAATGCTTATGATTAACAACAAAATAATTGGTAGAGAGATAAGCTTGATAGTTCTGGGAATGACTGTGATAAGAATCTCCAGTAGTAGACTTTGTGTAAACATGAGCATAAAGCAGTCTGCGTGCCATAGTACCAGAAAAGGATGTACCTGCTTTACCCTTTAGAAAAGGAATACAGGGAAAAAGAGACTTTATTTTTTAAACATACATCTTGTAGAACACCTACATTATTTGCTCATGTATTTGAACATTCATCCTCTCTTCCAGTGAGGACAGGAGCATTACAGCTTTTTATAACAGATACGAGCTGTGCCATGGTTCACGCCAAGCCAGCAACTA
>NW_010263656.1:20799-34258 GCF_000690775.1 Eurypyga helias | reverse complement strand
CGCTCTTCCTCATGGTGGGATGAGAAGAAAATTCAAGGAAAGGCTGGTGGGTCGAGACAAGGACAGGGAGGTATCACTCACCAGTTATGGTCACCGCCAAGACAGACTTGACTTGAGGAAGAAAAATCAATTTAATTAGTTATCAATCACAGTAGGATAATGAGAGATAAAACCAGACTTTATAAGCAACTTCCCCACACGCCTCACTTCTTACCAGCTTTAGCTTTGCTCCCCATTTCTCTACTTCCTCCCCAGGAGCGGCACAGGGGGTCAAGGAATGGGGGTTGTGGTCAGTCCATCACACACTGTCTCTGCCGCTCCTTCCTTCTTAAGAAAGGATCCTCACACTCTGCCCATGCTGCAGCGTGGGGTCCTTCCCATGGGAGACAGTCCTCCACCAACTTCCCCAATGTGAGTCCTTCCCTTAGGCTGCAGTTCTTCCTGAATTGTTCCAGCGCGGGTCTCCCCCACAGGGTGCCGTCCTTCTGGAGCAGCCAGCTCCAGCCTGGGATCCCCATGGGGTCACCAACCCTGCCAGAAAAACTGTTCCATCCTGGGCTCCTCTCTCCATGGGGCCATAGTTTCTGCCAGGGGCCTGCTCCAGCGTGGGCTGCCCATGGGGTCACAGCTTCCTTTGGGCATCCCCCTGCTCTGGTGTGGGATCCTCCCCAGGCTGCAGGTGGGTCTCTGCTCCCCCATGACCCTCCATGGCTGCAGGGCACAGCCGGCCTCACCATGAGCTGCACCACAGGCTGCCGAGGAATTTCTGCTCCAGGCACCTCCTCTCCACCTTCCTGCACAGACTTTTGGTATTTGCCTTCTCTCTCTTATGTCCCACTCCCATCTCTGCTGCAGGTTCTGCAGCAGTTTTTTTCTGCTCTTATATATATTACCCCAGTGCTACCACCATCGCAGACTGGCTCAGCTGTGGCCAGAGATGGGTCTGACTTGGGGCCAGGGAAGTTTCTATTAGCTTCTCACAGGAGACACCCCTGCAGCCTCTCCCCTGCTACCAAAACCCTGGCACACTAACCCAACACAAGCTGCTAAATAGGAACTACGGCTGGGCCCATCCATGCAAACACTGTGTATTACTTTCATTGTCTGTTTGCTGTTACATGACACTGAGTTTCAGAGAACAGCTCACCAGCTGCACTTTGTGAGTTCTGCAGGAACTAATGAACTTTGCCTTTTTATTTCTTCCCAAGCAGGAAAAATACAAAATTGTTGTAATACTGCCCATCACCAAAACCAACTTTTGTGGTTTGGAAGAAATTAAAATTTATCTGTCGCAGTGCATGACAGAAGGTCACAGTCAATTTTGCTAACTGGATGATGCGTTCCTAGAGTCTTAGTCATACAGCTGTCTTACCGCAATGAGGAGGGAGTGAGAATCACCACAGTGAAAATAAAGCATGCACCATGTTCTCCAATATTAACAACTCTTTCAAGTACAGAAAACTGAATGCATTTCACATTGTAGGCATTGCAAGAAGACATATAAATTTTAATAGGATCCCATTCT
Organism: Eurypyga helias; assembly: GCF_000690775.1. Classification (NCBI taxonomy): domain Eukaryota; kingdom Metazoa; phylum Chordata; class Aves; order Eurypygiformes; family Eurypygidae; genus Eurypyga; species Eurypyga helias. The sequence continues at coordinate 32,733 of NW_010263656.1, read as the reverse complement.
TCAGTTACTTTATTGCTCTGCCCAATTAAATGTTATTTAATGATTCACCACTTACAAGAGTATTATATATCATTCTTACTCTGTTGACTTCGATGAAGATTATTCTGATTTTTCCAGAAAAGGTAAGTATCTTTCCTCAGAACCAGTTATTTCCTGCGTAAGGCCTAGGCACCAGCAAGTTAAAAGTAGCCACTAAATATAGCAACCAATACACTATTTTTTGTAATTCCTGCATGAGGAAATTCAGGTTATCACTTCATAATTGTTTACACCATTGACACTGGCTTATATGCTAAGCAGTCTAAGCATGATGACTATTTCATGTAATGATTTTATTTTCATCAAAACTGTAGTGACCTGCCTGTTCCACTTTCTTGGGGCATTTTATTTTCAATTGTATCCATTCTACATTGCTGTTACAGGACAAAAGAAAAAGATTCTGGATCACCAGATTAGGTGGTAGTTAATTGCTGAAATAGCCATGTTTGTTTGTGCATTGTAGCAGGTTTTTCAATACTCACCTCCACATTCCTTTAGACACCTTAACTTTACTCATTCTCAGTGGAAGAAACAAGTGAAACTGATGACTCTTTGTCCTGGGCACTGACTCTTTGCCCACAACACTTATTTCCAGACATCACGTGTATCTGGCAGTTAAAGCAACCACTTCACTCTGCAGCTAGGACCACACGCACGAGGTCAGGCTGCACAACGCAGCTTTCACCTGCTACCTGTTGTACCACAGTAACCTGATCAGCCATGTTGACTATCAGAGGTACCTGGCTTCACCATCATATTTTCCACCAAAGATAAAAGCATTCAGCCCTGAAATGCAGTTAACCACTTGGGTCAAAAAACTATAATGAACTGTGGATACCCATGCCCCCACGCTATCTAATACTAACAATACATCACTTAGTTTTCCTATTGAATAAAAGCTGCTTCTTTCAATCTCTCTTTTTTTTTTTTTTTTCACCAAACTCAATGCCTCACATGAGCAACCAACAGCCAGCCTACTTTCAACTGACATGAAACTGTTAATGCAAGAAGTAGATTTCCGGTTTGTAGGAACATTATGATAATATTTACTTACCTTTGTGTTAGAGATTTAAATAAAATTGCATGCATCATCATCACCAACCCAAGCCCTGTGCACTGCACTCTTGCATGAGCTGTGCACTGTTCTCTCGTGTACCACAGTGCTCTCTTAAAAGAAACCAGGGAGCACAGGCACGGAGGTAGCAAAGTCTGTACCTTCTTGCAAGGAAGAAATAGTTTCTGTGTTACACACTATTTGAAGAGATTCCCCAGAGAGCTGAGGAGTCTAAATGCAGAAAGCCTGATAAAAATTATTGTAACTGAGAATCTAAGGCACAGAGAGATTAAAATATCTTGCCCAAAGCCTTTCCGGAAGATCACATCAGAGTTGGAAACTGAATCCAGCTCTCACCAGTGAGTATCAAACACAAGACACTTCCCCTCCCCCTTGTCCCCTCCTGTCCCCCGAGGTACTAGAAAGTGTAAAGCATTTCCATATCACCAGAAATTTCATAAAGCTTGGCCACTCTAATCACAATACCCAAATGCAAATTTTTAAGGATACAGTGTCCCTTGAACACATACTTGGCTTTCCTTTAATTCAAGAGAAGCTGCGCTTGCATACATCAGAACCACACATTGTTACATTTGAAACATTTTTAAACAGATACGCTGCATTAATATGCCTGCATTTATCTCTGCTGTCCATACAACGAAACAGAGGCTGTAAACCAAAGCCAGCAACAATATTAAAGTATCAGGTATTCATGTTTGGGAATGTACAAAATTGAATATTGTATGGGACATAAACCTGACAATAGCCAAAAAGGGAAGGGGGTGGGAGAATGTGAGACATGTTAACATAGCAGTCAGTGCAGTAGATAAACTGAATGCAGAACTTCTGTTCTTCACCTGAGAGCTAAGGATGAGGTACGAAGTGGATTCAACAGGTAATGGAAAAACAATGTACACAGCCTCTAACTGAACTCTGGAACTCACTTCCACGGGACCTTGCGAGGGAAGACTATCGTCCACAAAAGGATACACAAATTCATGGACAACAGATCCCTGATATGACAGTCAAAGTACTGGGTGGGGATATACACGCCAATGATTCTTGAGAGTCTAGCAAAAATATGACTACGCTCCTCTACTTTCCCTGGCGAATGTACACTAAGCTAGATGAGTAGCTAGTGCACATTTCACCTGTTCCCTGGGGCACCTCTATAGACACGCTCCTATCTACATGAGATTTTAGCTTTACCTACTGTGGAAAGAGTTCAACCTTCCCCAGGGAATCCAGGCTTACATGGTTTTCAAGCAAAATTTCTGGAAGATGATAATGGATATGGAATTCCTAAGGCAACTGTGCCCACAGATTAAATGAAAATACTAGTGTTCCCTGTATCATATACAAAAAAGGCTAAGCTCTGCAGCACCTGTATGTTATTTTTCACAACTCGAATTTCAATTATTTTCTACAGTACAGAAGTAAACTCATGGGAGAGGCTTTGCATTAGTGGCCTTAATTTGCTGACTCTACTGTCACCTGATCTGTCTTTATATAGGGTGGGGATTTGTACTTTGCTATGTGTGCAGTAATGATTCCATATGAGCTTACAATTCCTAATTCTTCAGAAAGATTGGAGGACGGTTTAAGAAGCACAAGCATTTCACTTTTTCTGTGATTCCGGAACTTGTTTTTTTCTAGCCCACAGAAAACCACCTCAAGCCTCATTTAAGACTACTGTCATAATATTTTCAGGCTCAAGACACAAGATTTCATTAATGTCTATACCATCAAGATCTGTTCCAATATTAAATAAGACAATCAGAAAGCTACTCATATGAGAAGACTGCTCTGAGCCAAGACTTCAGGGGTTGGCTTTATTCCAAGCCTTAAAGAGATGTCTAAAAAAAAAAAAAAGAAAAAAAAAGAGGAAAATAAAATGCTCAAAATAAAGTTAAAATAATTCAGCCTTGCCTCCTGGGTAACACTTTGCTGCTGCTTATGGAAAGACTTGCTCTAAGAATACTATATATATTCCTTATCATTTTATGTATATGCTTGTCCTTCAATTCATATGCCTCAAGACTGCTGCTTACAATTTAAGTTAAGCAGTAGAAAGGGGATATATGCAGAGCTTTTAAAGCAAACATTTCCCAATAGTACTTGTCCAATAAGTCTGCGAAACCACTTGCATCAATTCCAAAACCACTTTTAAAGTTTCATATTATGTAAAGCGAAACACTAAACTTCTGGAGATCACAGAATAGTTCTCTAGGGACAACTCTTCCCTAGAGAGGAGACGGTTCTCTAGGTATGCTGCACAAGTCCTAAGGCAGTAGGAAAAAAAATTCCTCAATCTGCTGGCTGTTCTCTTGCTAATGCAGCCTGCCACACCGTTAATACTCATCGCCATATTGGTTTCATGACAAGTTATATTCAACTTGTCAACAAAATCCCCATATCACCACTTAAAATCACTAGGCTATCATATTATAATTTTTAAAAACTAAAAAAAAAAAAAAAAAAAAGTAAATAAAACTCAACATAAGGAATGGGGTTTTAAAGTTTTTTTTTTTTATTACTCCAATATGAATGTGCACGCTTTTTATTATAGTGTTTTCAGTTATATTTGATGGTTTATGCAAGCTGCTTTTACACAAACGGTGCAAACCTCATTTTCCCCAAGGAAATCACCTATGCTTTCTGCAGATCACCAGCTGAGAGGTGAGGCGGTGACCTGTTAAGCCTACCATTCCATCAAGCTATAAATACACTACAGGGCAGCAATTGAGTCAACAGAACTTCTTTTCCTTTCCAAAATCATAAGAAGCAATTATTCACTCCTGCTTTAGCTTCTTCCTAACCTGAAGTTAACTTATTTCAAAGAATCACAGATATTTGTCCTTTTTGTTAAAAGTATTCCTCTTAGTTGTCTATTAAAAGCTAATGAAATTGTTCTTACTAAGCCCAGTTACAATTAACTTTGTAATCAACACCAAATTCTGAAAAAAACCCTTTTAATAACTTGAATTTAAAATTTACATTCTTTTAGATGAATATAGACATTAACTCTTTCCTAAATTCTCATATAAAATATTATTCCTCAAATTTCATGTTATGGCCACATAATCTTTATAGTATGTTTCATTAAACACCAATGAAATAACAAAACATCATTATGTAGTTTTTAAGCCTCCTAGCAGTAGACAAGAGAAAAATTAAATCTTCATATAATTTCAGGTGCAATCGGTAAATATAACAGAGGCCCATCCAAAACCCACTGATGGAGGTCATGGGGTCTTCCCATTAACTTCCATGTGCATTGGGATAAGGCACCGGGGTAAATATTAGCAAGTGAAAGGAGAAGAAATGTAAACTTACCCATGAATTCAATTCCTAAATGGTCTGCTATACCCAAGAAAGCATGTAAAAAAAGAAAAAAGAGACAGAAATGTTAGAGTAAAATATAAATATCACCATTATTATCACTGGCAGCATTCATTATTTATATAGCAGGGCTTCGGCATGCAATGCAGGGTCAGGGGCCCACTGTGGGGGTACTGGGCAAAAAGAAAAGCAGAACCCTGCCCTTCAAAGGGCAGTCCTGAGATGGAAATTTAGGACACTGAGCGTCACAGAAGGGAAGTGTATATGGGGAAGGACACAAACACCTTTACTCATTATATTTATATTTGACTGAAGTGTCTCATGCTCACTGTCTACAGGAATTTCGTTTTCTCTTCCTCCTGAAACTCCTCTTTCGACATGCTAAATGCTGTCATTAGTTAGACAAGGTTTCTGATGTGATTTTCTCTGACAGATCAAAACCTGAAGAGACGCATGGAAGGCTTGTACTGGCCACATTGCACCTAACATGATTGCATAACTGCTACTTGTCTAACAGCAAATCTCACCTCAGAAAATAGTAGCCATGTTCCCTATTCAGCCGTCTGACTGATACAATGCCATAATTTCAAGACATCTAGAACTATAGCAAAAATTCTACATTTTCAGGCTACTGACTGAAATTACCACATGGAGTTTAAAACATTTCAGGACTCCTTTATCAGATGACAAATTAGAATATGATATGTCTCTAACAGACAGATGTTTTAGTGCAAAGCAGATTTACATTTATATAAAACACTTATTAACTATAAGTTGATTGGAAGTATGTTTAAGTTGATATGCAATCAAATAAAATAAACTCTCCATCATCTAGGGACAGGGCAACAGAAAAACCAACTGATTTTTCAGAACTGAGTTTGTAAGGAGTCAAAGCTTCAAGTCCAAACTGAAACTGTGGAATGCCAGACATTCAGAAGGGCTGAAGAACACAATTATCTTCTATGCTAATCTTGAAATATTTTGCCTTTCCATGGGAGGTAATAATTTGCATTATGAATAACAAAGAAGGATTTTTTTTCTGAGAAAATGCAGTATTTCCTTTTAAAGTACAATAAAAGCAAAATATTTTAATTGTGTTTGTCTTCCTTTTAACTGAGAGTCACACTTCTTTAATACAGAAGAGATTAATACATGATTTTGCCCAAAGTTTCCAAGAGCAGTGTGTATGGAGAGGAAGGCAGCAGGAAAGAGCAGGAGGGTTACAAGAAACAGAGCAAAACTGGTGTGTTGGTTTGTGCTTCGACCTGGGAGATACTAATGGTAGCTGTGTGTAACACTTAGTCCCGTTAACTAATCTACTGCAACTTCCAAAAGACAACATAAGAACTATACAGCAAAGATAAAAGAAAATTTTTCAGTATAAACCTACAGTAATTATAAACCCTTTATCATATGAATTGTCAGCTCTAAGTGCCTGTGATAAGAACATAAATTATTGGCATTTCTGTTTAAAATGCCGGGAGTGATTCTGCTTTTGTAACCTTTTAATCCTTCTAGGAGGAAAAGGCATAGAGAATCACTTTGCTCAGTTCACTTAGCACTCGGATCTATATAATACTTGCTAAACTCTGTATTTATCTTCACATGGAAGACACAATATGCATCTCAAAAGAACATAAGATGATGTTATGTAGTATAATATCTTATTGGCATGGTCTTATGACAGGTGCATTATGCAAGTCTAGTGATACCCACATGAATCTTTCTTTTTAGTATTAAATACGTAACTCAAACCCAAATATATACGTATTACACATTACAATCTTCTAATCAGTATTCTTGCAGTCATGTGCAAGCAGCAGGCACAAACACACCTGGTACATTTGACACAGGGATATAATTTTTATAAGAGCATGAGATCAGAAATATCAAAGTGCATTCCACATACCATATTCCCAGAAATTTGCAACTTTTTTTTCTGTAATTTTCTGTACCTGTGAAATCTGCAAATACCATCTGTGTGCAAGGCACACCTTGCATCCTTCCGTAAACTAAATCAAGATGCAGCCAATGACTGCTTACCTGAAAAAATGCTAACAGAGATCAGAGCACCATAATCCAGTCTCCTAGGAGCTAAGGATTTTAACACATAAACCAAGATCATGAAATACCTTCTTTTTATGTCTACATAGAACAGCTGGAAAACCAATCCTGCTTTCCTAACTGGTCTATACATGTTCTCTACCTGTTTTTCATTTGCAGCCTGCAATCTCCTCATTGAGTTCACCAACATGGTTAAAAGCCACTTTCTCAAAAAGTGCATACAGAATACACCTTTCCTTTAAAAAGATGGAAAAACCATTGTAGTTCATCTTTGAGAGGCTTATACCTTACGGTGAGTCAAGGGTATCTGCACACTTCCTGGGAAACATGTTCAACTGGAGAGGTTGGAAACATGTCAGGTTATTTATTTTAAATATCTCACAAGCTGGAAAGCAACTTCAGCAACCAGCGCGACATATATTGCTGACAAAGCTGATTTACCAGATTATGATGTCTAATGGCATAAACATTTGCAGTAAAATATCCAAGTTGCCAATTTACATCACTGAACATAGTTCAACAGGCTCTGTGAGTAGCTATCTGGGGAGCAGAAAAGAATAAAATTATAATTCTTGTGGATTTAGCCCACGCTGGCCCTGGCGCACTGCCCTTGTCCCACATACAACAGCAACAGTGCCTGAGCCTGGGAGCCAACCTCTGTGCTCACCCTCATGTCTGGGAAACGGGTGCTGCGCTGGACCCGGACACGGCAGAAGAGCTGGGGCTGGGAAGTGGCAAAGGCAGCTGGGCTGGGAGCCAAGCTGGCTGCACAGTGGGAAATGCCAGTGGCACCTCAGGGACCATACATCGCAAACAAGCCTTCCATGCCACCAGGTTACATGCAAGTGCTGCTCAAATGCTGTAAACCATCATTGGTGGGCTTCCCCCCCACTCATCCCTCTCTTAACAACAGGAACATTCTCTGTGTCCTTCCCCTTGTTCCCCAGTTTAAGGGAAAAAAAAATCCTCTTAGGAGCTTGGATGTAGTCAAATTCTTCCCTTCCTTCCCCCCCTCACTGCAGAAATACAGCTGCACTCATGAGTTAGCAAATCCCTAACTTCCTTAACACTAACGTGGCTCCTGCAGCAATGGCGTTTACCGAAGCGTTCAGCCGACTGAACTGGGGACATAGGACAGGGAAAGGTGCTAGAAGACACTGATCATACCCCTTGTTTGGCTCTTCATGTTCTTATTTTTCCAAGATGTTTACGTGACTAGCTACAGGGAAAAAAAAAAACAACAAACAACAAAAAAACCAAACCAAAACAACAGTATACCAAAAAACCCAAACCCACCCAAACCTCCCATCTTGCACTGCCATGGTGAAAATGAATGGTTTTACAAGTTTCGGAGACGGGTTTCCCCCTCCTTGACAACTGCAAGAACCTCTCAGCGGGTCCATGCGAGAGACGGGCATGGCACTGGGAAATGCACAGCAGGGGCAATGTGGGGGGGTGAGCTGTAGTGACCTGACACTGAACCAAACACAAAAATGTAAAGTATTGACCCCTGACGTTCCACAGCTTAACAAGGGATGTCATATTGCTCCACAGTCATAATATAAAAATGATAAATTGCCTGCAGAACACTTTTTTGGACACGGCAAGTGCAATGCCGAGTAATTCACCATCAAGCAATGCCGTGCCGTTAAGGACTCACTTCAAGAAGAATGCATGTGAGAGCTATTAATGTGCTGAAGCGTGGGCGCTGCTCCACAAGATGGGGTCATTAACCAAATAATGCGACTGTATTTTATTTTTGTTATTGTGATTTCTTCTTTCTTTCTGGTATTGTTATGTTCTTAGGAACTAACATATTACTCAGACGGGAAGATTATTCACTTTTATATTTTATTTTATGAATATTTCTGTATTTTGTTGTTGATGTGGGAAAAATACTGTGCCTTATGGTCCTTGCACTCTGTGAATTTGTTGCTAGTATTAAAACCATTTTAATTTATACTTTATGAATATGTACACACCTGGGAATACTTGATAACAAGCACAAGAGAAGATAAATTCACTCTCACTAATGGATTAATTTATTAGTGTTTGACATAGAACGTGCAGCCTGGTGTCTGGATTGTGGTTTGCTAGGGCATTTTTCTTAGCCATATTAACATGGAGATTTTTCCCCAGTTAAAGATAGGTTTCATTATCCCAGATACATTCTAAGCTACACTATGAATAGAAATATAAACTCAATGTGTAAATCTCACAGATTTATAGAGGAAAAATTATGGACATGAAAATACTTACTGTAGACCACTCCAGACATTTTAATATGTTCTAAGAATAGGTTGACTTTGGTATGAAGGAGACAGCTTTAGGAAATCAGTGCAACAGCAAGATATTTGCTCTGCAAATGAAATTTATCTGTTCCAATAAACTCATAGGATTTTTTAAATTGTCCTTGGTAGATTATTGTCTTGCACAGAAAACACAACATGACAATATGCTGCAAGTTATTTTGGTACAGCTCAAGTACTCTGACAGATTATCTGGCTGGAAAGAACAGGACAAAGTTTAACTCTTAAGTATTAGACTGATCAAACTTGGTCTGAAATGACAAAAAATCCTTCCATTCAAAAGGCAGCTAGATTAGGATATTACCTAGACATACAAACTGCTGCCATGTTATCCACTATGTTTTATAATGTTTGACAGCACACAATTATCAGCTTATTCGTGTATTTAATGAAGCTAAACCCATAACTGTTACATATACATATAAATATTTTGAATCCTCTAGTATATTATTTTTTGGCGCCTCATTGTGTATGTGAGAACACAGGGTTACGGGACAAGTGATTTCTCCCTTCAATAGGACGGGTACATTAATCCCATCTTCTCTCTGACATCCACAGGAGTTTATCAGACTTAGCAACTCTCACAGATTGGCTTTGGGTTTTTTTTCAGTATCAAAAATAAAAAGCACCAGCATATATTACTGTATTTTAGAAATCTCAGTTATTAAAAAGAAAAAAAAATTACGTTTCCTGTTTTAGAGAGATTCTGGTGATTTGTGTCAGTGATTAAGTTAGACAAAAGTACTTTTCACAACATTTTCGGCCGGAGGGAGGGAGGAGGCAGAAGAAATACTTGGGATGGTTCAGGGAACCAGAGACATAAAATCAAGATAGCTGAACTACTGTTCTTCAAAGCGTCTTCACTAAAAGACATCATAGAAAGTTCCCTGTAAGGGACATTTAAAAATGAACCAAACTAAACTCTGAGATTGATTCAGAATAGACTAATACCTAGTGCCTCCTTTTACCCTCTATGAAAAAGAGGATTATTAAAATTTTTCCAGATGTAAAATTTTCCTGGCAATAGGTAGGCTGTTCACTACCCATTAGCTCGGGTAATAGTAAGTGCACAGAATCTATCAGTAATTTGCCCCACCTATATCAAGACACAGTGATGAAAATCATAAACACATACATCCCTTAGGAGTTTTCAATGAAATTATAAATCAGTTACATAAATAGTAACAAAATAAAAAAAGGCCATAAATCTATTAAAAACTTCAAAATCTGACATATTCTCAGTATAAACAATGACAAAAAATTTACATTCTCAGTTTAGATTGATAAGGTTAATTTTGTTTTTAAACCAAATTAAAATCCTCAATCTACAAAAAAAAACCCATTGAAGACAACATCTAGAGGTTAATTGCTTTATCCATTTCTTTTTAAAGAGAAAAAAGGCAAAGGAGGAAAAAAAACTAGACTTGCTGTGAGTATTTGTATGGCTCTGGAGAGGCTATAGTACAGCCTCAGGACAGAATCCCACCCACCATCAATTCCATAACAAAGGAACATTTGAAAAACATCCAGCAAAGCCTATTGTTATATAAATAATACAAAGTGCTGAATAATGGAATAAACTATTGATTTTCTTTCCTTTTGAATGGCAAAAGCTCGCGGTTGTGGTTTATACCACCGAAGTTGAAAGACTGTTTCTAACTTTTGAAAACAAAGAATATTAATGCTCCCATCTTCACAGGTTCAAGACAAGTTGGAAATTTCAACTACTTGCTGCATCTGCAGCATGCAGAATCAGAGGATTAAGCTTACCTCTTCTCTATCATTTTTAAGACCTTAAATTATTATCTCTACAGCGAACAGACTGTTACTTCTCTTTGAGGCACTATGCTAGATTTTAATGAACAAACTCATTCTCATCAAACAATAGTAGCAATCTTCACTGATATCCATGATATTGTAAATCAAGGTTAATTTTTGTTCCTATAGCTATAAATTCAGCGGAGAAAATAGAGAAGACTTTAGCTTCAAATCTATGAACAGCCTATTGAAATCACTCCATTAAACTTTGTAAATGCCCCAAGAAGATGTTTAAGAAGTCTACTAGATCCATGACAAAATGTTTAGTGTTAGGTGTCAGCCAAATGCAGCAATGCTTTATTTTTCACTGAATAACCCACTGTTGTCATCAATGCAACAGGAGCAGGAAACTGTTAGATGCTGCTGTTATATGCAGATATATTTTTGCTGATTTACTTAAGATTCATAAATCAACAGAACTGCTCAACAAGTATAAGGACTATAATTCATCCCAGAATATCAGCGTGTAAATGGTAAGTCCGCACTGAATGCTCTGCCTCAAGTCAGACGACTTGACAATGCTTTCTTATTTGCTAAAAAGGTAATGCTGTTTCCATGAAAATTAGCAGCTACATCAAATGAAAATGAAGCCTCATGGCTCAGGGTGACAAGGTTATTTATGACGTTTTAATATATGTTGAAAATAATAAATGTATGTGATGACTCTGAGACCAACTTCCTCCCCACAAGACTGCAGTAAATATTGCACATTATATCTAGCTTATTTGATTACTGACATCAGCATCAACTGTTACAACCAAGGATTCTGACAGACATTCCTAGAAAAATCAAGATTTCTCTGATATTCTGTAGTTTTTACAGATCAGGAAAAGTATGTATTAGCATTGTAATTGCAAAAAACTGAAGCCAATCATCTCATTCTTCCTTTTTTTTTTTTGGTTTACTCTATACATCACATTTCTTTTACAGTGCTATCTAAAAGTTTAACCTCACATACCAGGATCTCTGACTGTGCTAAGAACTATACAAAGAGAAAACACTGATGATGTTATGTGACCTACTTTCACAATTCTGAACTCTTTTTCTGGGCTTCTGCAGCAACTAGGACAATGACTACACTTGTCCCACAGTTGCAACCGCATAGTAGGTGATTACAGCACTGTCTCAACTGAGGAGCTGTCAGGAGAATTAGGCTGTGGAGCAATATATTCCTCTTTCCTTCCCTGCATACTTAATGTAATGGTTCTGGCAGAGTCGAGACTCGCACTGCATAAAATCCCAGTCCCATCTCTTACGACTACTCCAGGCTTGCAGACTGGCATCATGCTGCCTCTGCAGATGGACTCA
>NW_010263656.1:0-20768 GCF_000690775.1 Eurypyga helias | reverse complement strand
AATGCTGGCAACTGGCTTTGAATATATTTATTTGAATATATTAAGTTGAGCTTAGATGTTTTAAGTCATTAAGCACTTCTACTGAATTTCAGTAGCAATTGGCATGGTTAGTGATGCAGAGTCCTTTGAAAATGCCAACCTTTACATTGGAGGAACTGGTCCTTTCCCAACTATGGTGTGGCAAGGTCTCATAATGCTAGAGAGGAGAATAATTATTTTTTTTTGGTCAAAACCCAGAAAAAAAAGTACAAAACATACCCCAAATGCATATTCAGTACTTACAAAACATATGGCCTGGAAAGTTTTTGGAATCATGTATGAATTAGATTATTTATCTTGTCATAGGCATAAAAGATTTCACTTGACTGCAGTGTTCTGTGGGAGAAAGAATCCTCTTCTGGTTAAATAAATGAAGCAAACGCCTATTAAAGTGAAATAGCCTGCAGGTTTCTTAGAAATTACTGTAGGGATTTTTACACTATTATTTCCAAATGGATATTTGATAATATGGGTCTGTAAAATATAACCAGCCTCACAGCAACATTAAAGGAATTGCTAATAGCTCCCTCATCTTATGAACATATGACATTTAATAAACATTTCTCATGCTAAATGTTACTTTATTCCTTCCACAGATCATTAAGCTGTCCTTCACTTGCCTACTACAGGAAAATGTTTCAGATGCAATCATGTTTACTGCTCTCTAAAGGCACAGAAAATTCTGTAAGTTTTTGTCAATTTCTTAAAACCTAATTACTTTCTTCAACTTCAGGAAAAGGAATGTACATCAATTTGTGAAAAAAAAAAGAAAGAAAAAAAGAAAAAAAAGAAAAGCTTTATTCCCTAACACACCAAGTAGTTTAGTTGTACTGCAGTCGAAAAACAAACCGAGAGAAGTGGAGTACAGGTATTTATACCAAGATTTTTATAATATTGACTTACAGTTTCAATGGCTGTGACATATATCTCAGTTCTAGTGACAAGAAAGTTGCCATATTTATTTATACCCGTATTTAGCTGCCTAAATAAGTAGTCTGAGTTTTGCACAAAAAGGTTCAGGAGACTCATAGTTTGGGATTCTCAGACCTTTTTAGAAAGATGCTGGTTTTTATCTGCCTTGATTTGGGACACTACATTTCTTTAGGCACCCAATTTTGAGAATAGTAACAATATTTGCTGCAGAAAGAAGACACTTGCACATATTATTTCATTTTACATAATGTAGAAGGTAGCACAAAAATTATTTGAACTTACTCTGATTACTCTGTTCATGTCTCGCACTTAATGCAAGTAGCTGCCTTATGCAGCAACACTACTGAGCCCCAATTCAAGTATTCCTATATTTCAGGCTCAGATGATGCTTTAATCAAAATTTTACCAATGTTTGTGGTAGTTCAAGGTGCATATGTGCCTTATCCTCTTGCTAGTCTCCTGTGCAAGAGGTCCTCCTGTGTGTCAGGAGCCTGTCAGCCCACCTTCCTGAACCAGAAAAGGTTTATTAACACCAACTTCTCCCGTGTTCTTCCAATTCTTGCTGAGAGTACCTTCTCTCAGAAACCAGGCATGGAAGTCCCTTTACACCTCAGATCCAGCTGCAGGTGAGCGACCGACATGTATGTGGTACTCAAAAGGGTTTTAAATAAAAGAGGTTGTTCTAACCAAATAGGTGTCCCCTGTTTAATGAGGAAAAGAAGCATCCTCTTTTTGTTATTTAATTCAATTTCACAGGGCCATATACTTGAAAGCTTCAAAGAACTTATTGCAGCAAACTTTATCAGAAAACATAGCATTTACCCAACATCTCATGATTCAGTGGAGGAAATACTGAATGCCAGTTCACAAATCACTCCTGTTACAGTGGAATTCTCCCATGTCTGCAAGAAGGTTATACGTATCAAGGCAAGGACTCCAAATCTAGGCCCATCTCTCCTTTTTTCAGTGCTAACACCCTCTCTATTAATTTTACAACTTAACTAGTAGGGTTCTTCTTAAAAAAGCTGCTGCATGTTTTTTGGCTGTCATGGGGTGCAAACCATGCACATAACACAACATTGGTTGCATTGCATTTATGCATTATGTGGTATTAAACATTAAAGGGACAAGAGTTCAGGTAGGAGTGGCCTACTAGAGAAATGAAAGTCTATTTTTGGTTTCTTTTTTGTTACCTGGGAAACATCTATCAAAAATGTTTGTGATCCCAACAAAACATTTGAGCATTTCCATTTTATTTAAAGCTAGTGAGTACAGACAGACACTTAAGGTGATTATTTTACTATACAGTGTTTCAGATTCAAGGAAAGGCTTCTTGAAGGACAGGAACACTTCAGCACTCCAATTTGAGTGCTCTCTCAAGCCACCTACCAGATGCCTTCCCCAAACCCTGTGCTGTGAGGTTGGTGCTCTGCATGAACAGTCTTAAGAGAAATACACTGGTAATTGTCAGCCTATTTATGGTATCAAAGCACAAACAGCAGATGGGAGCAGAAGAGCTCTGTTTTTCTTTAAGTTAAAATCCTTTTTTGACATCTGGGAATAATTTGTTCAAGCTAATCAATACTAAAGCCAGGTATACTGGAGAAGCAGGGCAATGTGATCAACAGCCTGCAGTGTACAGAACACTGTGTCTGAATCATAAGATTTTAAGTGAGATACGGAGAGGAGTTATTTATTGAGATGTGAAAACTATGAGTTGAGGTACACTATCAGGGCACCAAGGAAACATCCCTCTCACCTGGAGCTGTAACAGTTCAAATAGTGCCATTTCTATTTGACCGTGGGTGTTGGCACACATGCCCTGACATCAGACCCCCCTTGTGTTTATGAACTCACATATTCATGTATAATAAATAAATCCCCATATCATGCAGTCAGATATAGTCCATGCAAGTGGAATCATGGGTTTTTTTTCCATGCCCACACTGCCTTGTTTGTGGAAAGGTTATGGAAATGTATTCTGCTTAGAAGCTATTAGCTAATAATGTAAACAACAAAGCAGCAGCAAAATGGATGGATGCATGGCAAAACATGACCATCACAGAGACTGAGAATCTTGGTAATTCTAGATACATGACATGAAGTTACGACTTTGATATGTACGTAGCCATCTGAAAAAATATTTAATTGCTTTTGTGTTTGAATACTACAGGTGTCCAAAATTTTTACTACTATAAATAATTAAAAACAACATGGACTACTATAAATACATATAACAAAGGTGGTCTAAAAATGTTAATGTTTGGGATGGATGACTCATCTGTGAGATTTGTAGCAGACACAGGTCTATGATAAAAAGAATTCTTAGCTGCTATCAAAAGAAATAAAAAAATAGCATATTGAAACAAAAGCGTATCACGTGCACACAACCTAGAATCACCTACAGCGAGAGCAGCAAAATTAAAGCTGCTATTTGGCCCGTTTTGTACGTGGCGATACACTACAGTTAATGGTTATGAATATGAGAATAGTGCCAAAGACCTGCACATATAGAAATATTAAACTCACTGAATGTGATCACTGTGTCAGAGCCATTCAAACAAATGAACTGCTTGTGCCTGGGTCAGATGTAAACCAAAACAACCAGAATTGTACCTATATGCTGATACCTGCAGCACTGGTGTTTTGCATCTGGCCCTGAAGTCAGCTCACAAATTACTGCAGCCCCACACACAGAGTAGCATATGGAAAAATGTAAAAGGAAGAGAATTTTTTTCTGTGACCTTCATAAACAGGAGCCATTATTTAAAGCTAAGCAAAGAGGTTTAGATGAATGTGGAGCTCATTTGTTAAAACTTCACAGAAAAAGGGAACAGAAAGCCAATAGGTAAGATTGGAAGAGCCGCCACATGGCCTGCACACTGAGAGGAATCTCAGTAATGCCTGTGCTTAGGATTATCAAAAACGTACTCTTTTCTTCTTGTTTCTTCTCCATAACACAAACATTCAGGGGCCTCAAAGAATTTAACAGTTCACGACAAACCTTAGAAAACATTACCCCATCAAAGGTCTTTTGAATTACTCTCTCATTCCAGGTTTAAGATACAACTTTACCTTACGTTCAATTGGATGTTAATATTAAAGACTTCAATTTTTCCCTTAAAACTTTCCCACTACAGCATAAATTATTTTGACAGACAAAAACAGGGCAAATGAAGGTTTTTTCCAGTTCAAATAAACTAGGTATATCAGTGAGTTTACCTGACAGAGGGCAGGTAAACACCTAGGCAGAATTAAAAATGTATTAGCTCTTTCTCTTTGTACTGCCCAAAGCATTTATAACTCTATATAGTAAATATAAAGCCAATATAGAAAACATTTTTTCCTCTCATCATTGGTGAATTAGAGCCAGGAGTATGGAAATCACCTTTACCTGAGATCTAAGTGAATTCTGAACCAAGTTCTGTATAAGAGAAAAAGGTGTAAACACTACTACAGCTACAACTAATCACAGTCTTTGGATAACCTGCTACCCAGATGTAACAGGGTTTTCTCCCCTTGAAACGTAGTACTCTGAGAAACTAGATGTGCATATGGTCACAAAGTAAGAACTATTGCATCAGACATGTAAATTGCAATAAATTCTCTAGAAAATATTACAAGCAATTCCTAGCAGAAATAGAGGATACCCTAGCGAAAGGTCTTCTGTTTTTAGCAAGTTGTAAAACCAAAGGTGTATGACCCAACGAGAAGAAAATGTTTTCAAATTACAAGTGAAATACATAATATATCAGCATTTCAGGAGGAAAGTAAGCAACCCTGCTACTCATCCACGTTTTTATTTTATTTTTTGCTACATGAAACTGCATGCTGAATTCATCAATTTGCGAATACAGTTACATCGAACACAGCAAGGTGGGGAAAGCTCTGGGTTATCAAATGGACTTGCATTTTATCTGCCAACGCAGCCTGCTGAAATGGAGGCACAAATTGGAAAGTGACCTCTCAATTGACAAGACAGGGCTGGGAGCTTACATGTAAAATTCGTTTTTTTCAGTGGCAATATTACAGAGCAAATAGTTATAAAAGTGTCAGACACACTGTAAAATGTTCACAAAGCTTAATACAGTGGAAGGAAAAAGAAACAAAGACAGACTTCTATTGTGATTTCCCATATATTTATACTTTACTTGAGGGTCAGAATTTCAGGTACAGAATAAAATCAGGAAGGAAAATTAACCTGCAAGATGGCAAAAAGGTGACAAAGTTAAGCAATACAATTTTCCGGAGCCTGCTCCAAACCTCATTGAAGTAGAATTGTTGCTGACCTGAGATGAAAATTGTGATTTCACAGCTAAGTTTGGGAAGCTAAGTCTGTTAAGCTGAGTCTTAACAGTCTTAACAGACTCAGCTTTGGGGGTTATTTATTTTATTTTACCTGTATAGGATCTCAAAACTGTGAAGTCCAGTTATCACCTGTTTTTCCTCTAGCCACACATCTATTTTACTCTCATGTTGGTGGCAGGATTGAGGTGGAGGCTATAACCAGTAAGAAAGACAAGTTGCCATATGATGGCATGAAGATGCCAGACAGCAGTGAAAAAAACTGTCTAAGGTTTGTGTTCAGCGAGTAGATCCCACCCGCATCACTCTAATCCAAATTAATTAATCAGATTGTTAAACAAGGAACTTCCTTTTGAAGCATGTATATATCAGTAAATAGCAGAAAAGAGAGGTCTAGAATGGGCTTCTGACCCAGTCTTCCTTTTCCCAGAACATTTAAAGAAGGAGAAATTTGGCTCTTCAGAGGAACTCTGAGGATCCAGCAAAATAATTTTGTGGGACTTTGGCTACAAATCTTCCTAGTCAGCTGTTCCATTCATTGCATTTACCAGAAGTGGTCTTTTATCAGGTTATTTTCTTTTTATCAGGTTACTTTTATCAGATATGCAGATAAAGAATCATTTTCCAGACAAGTTCGTGAAGAATTTAGTATTTTAGCTTAATATCAGAGAACATCCTCAGCAGCAGAAATACGGTTTTACTCAAAGGAAAACAATTGTCCATTGCAAACTGTAGCCTCCCCCTTTTTCAGCAGCTGTGCACTACGTATAACTAACTTTCAAGCACATTTTAAGTTGAAAATGCAGCAGTCTCTTATTTTTCGTTTGCCAAATGCACCTACCATTAAGGATTAGCAATTTTGTTCCCTTAAGCACAACATTAAAGAAAGGCTAACACATGGTTAAAAACATATTTAGGTACCTAAATACCTTTGTAAAATACAAAACCCAATACCTTTACCTTTGTAAAACAAAGCTGATGTCACTTTCAAAATTGAAACCAGTTGTCTTAGGCTCATACTTATTAAACTGTCCTGAAAATTTTCTTTGGCGTACCATCTACATGGTAAGAAAAGTGACTTGCATTACATTGGCACATTCAACTAGTCAGCATATACCTGCTTGTAGTAAGCACACCATGGAAGAAAGCCATGCATAAATTATCATGGTTTAGAAACACCTTGTGATCTTGCAACTTATTCTTTCATGACACTGCTATTACTGCTCATGCTAGGTAGATCAAGTTAGCTTAGAGACACCTAGATTTGCTATGAGATATCCATTTTGCTGAGATGACTACTCTGACTGGACCTACAGAAGTCCAGCACTCATGGAAGGAAAATAGCAGTGAATCTGAATCACTTGTACCATCTACTGTTACGTTGATCAGTTGAGGTCTTAAACACCTCTTATGCTACAAGCTGCAGACCCTGATTTTTTCTAATGTGTAAGAATTTTCTTTTGATTTTCAGTCTAAATTCATACTGCACCAATTTAAACTCACTCATTCTTGCACCAACATCAGCTTCAATCATTTTTATCTTTCCTTCATATTTATACACTTGATGAATTTATAGACCTAACGATCTCTCTCTGACATATTTCCCAGGCCATCATCTATACAGCTGTAATTTCCAGACAGACATTGGAACATCTATCAGTTACTGTACTGGATCAACAATATATTCACTCAAACAATGGTGTTCAAATACCTTTTAAAAAACCTGATCACTGCCCCTACCATCACCTCCTACATTCCTATAAAACATATCACATGAAAAGAGCAAAAAACATACCCTGTACCTATTGGTGCAGCCAGAATCACCAAAAGAACCCCCAACCAAACCAGACAAAACCAAAATAAAAACCCATCGAGCAAGAAAGGAAGAGATAAAATGCTTTGACTACTACCTTTAAGTCAGAATCTTCAAGGGCGAGACGAATATAAGATCTTCCACCAAAAGTGAAATTTCACCCCAACATGTGCGTTAAGGACTGTGCTGGATGGCATGGCTACTTGCTCTACCACTGTGAGAAAACTGTCATAATACATCTGGAGATTTTCCTTAAATCCCTTTTGCTTAGGAAGGATATTTCTGTCCCACTAAATGAATTTTATCTAGAATTATTAAATGGAGAGAACATTTTTTAATAGAGAAAATACATTTCCATCATATTTTTGTGACAACTACCAGATAAAATAAAAACAGTTCAGGAAGATCTAACTCTTTATCCATAATCAAGTTTTGCACTGAGGAATAATTTTCAGAATAAAAATCTTTTGGTTTTAGAATGGACTAAAAAATTCAAGACAGCGGTCTTAAGATTGCTTTTCTAAAAGCAACTTTTACAAAATCATGTTGTGATAATTACAGGTTATGTATATATATAGTCATACAAGAAATGCAGTCATACGCTGTGCTTTCCTCTGACTTTTCTGTAGATGCTAAACACTGCTGCACAAGACCATCATAATATAAATACCTTTTTCTTTTTTCCTTTATTTATTATTTTTGCTAATGCTCTTTAGATTGTTTGGACAACCTACAATAGCAATTTTGATGTCTTGTTGACTTCTCTTTCCTGTTCAGTATGCCATTTAAGCAAGTTTAAAAACCTGCAGAGCAATTATATACGAGTTGTTAAACGCTTGCCAACCAACTGCCACAGTGCCTGGAGAATAAATGCTTGCTGAAGAATTACTACAGGTTGAGTCCTCCAACATGAACCTTACTTCTGGAAGGTATTCTCAGTCAGTGCTAGTCATATGTTAAGCACTAACGTAAGTGTCTGAAGACAGACAGGTATGTGAAATGATGTTAAATGCTGGGGTGGGGAAGGCACCCAGCCTCGGTCTGCCTGGGTTGAAGTCAGTGTCACTGTGATGGAGTCTCATTAGCTGCTCTGCAATTCCACATTTTCATTTTCTTGCAGCCTATTAGGCTGACTTTAACAAAATTAAACACATCCCAGGGCAAAATAACAAAGTAAACCAAAACAAAACACTTTTACTGTTTATAAACATTTTCTTAAGAAATTGCAATTTTGAGGATAAATGTTTACATCCCGAACAAGCTAGAAACAATTTCTCCACCTTCTGGATGACCACAGAACTGAGATGGGCAAAAATGGAGGTTTTTTTTTTTTTTTTCTATGGAACATATTCACCAAAAATGCATTGTGTCTAACTGGACATTACTAAATGATATCTCCACCATAACACTAATAATAAAAATTAAACTCTGATGAAGCAGATGAATTAGATTAAACAGCAGAGAGCTCAGCTAAGTTAATGTTACAACTATGTATCCTTTTCACTGCCTTTCATATTTTGTTCCAATTTCTGCTTTCTCTGTCTATGGCCATTAAATACAAAGTATTTTGGGTCAAAGATTCATTTGTAGTAAATTATCCAAGAGGATCAGAACGGGTCAGATATTGAATGACACAGGTAAGACCCATGCATTTACTTCCCCTGCTGCAGATAGCATAGCTTACATTTCGATTTGACCATCCACATATTTTAGCAGCAAATGTATGTTTTGTTAAGTCACTGATACCAATGACAGTTTTCTTCTCTTCTGTCTAAACTAGCGTTTATAAACAAATCACTTGGTATGCGGGATGTGCCACCACATCAGGACATTTCATTCGTTTTCATGGGTATTTCTAGGCTTTAAGGACATCAGAGCGTACCATCACCGAGGGATGGAGCACCAGCTGAAGGTGTTACCAAAGCAGCTCTGAAAGACAGGGGTCCCCAAGCACTCCAGCACAGTCCCCTTGCAGCGCAATGCCCATTATGTGTGTGATTAACCAGTTTCAAAGAATTTCAACTCCAATACATTTTTGTCCTCTTTGTAACAAATTTCTCTGCCACAACTAATATGTTTGATTTGAGGTCTTTATCATGACATTACCCAAGATGATGATGGCATTTTTCACAGGCCACTCACTGTTTTGAAGTGTGTATGGTCTGGTCAGGATATCTGTACTACTTCTCAAAGAGTATAAAACCAGAGTGACGAAAGTTAGAGGTGGCAGCACCCACTGTGCTTAAAAAATGACTCCACGCATTAATCATTTTAATTCCAAATTGTTCCAGTGCTCTGGAATGAATTCATTCAGGAAATTTGAAATTGAGGATCTGATTGTTCAGGATCTGCTCTCCACCTTCTACTGTTTTTTGCACATAAAACCCCTGCACTGGAATGCGACTTCCCACTTATTCACATTTGCTAGTGAGAGACACGTGGCAGTGGTATTTTAAGTGTCTGCGAAAACGTCAGCATCGGGATGCTCTGCCACAAAGCCACTCCTTTGTATAATCACAGTGGAACAGCAAACATGCTAAACACGAAGACGGACACTACACCTTGTGTCTTGTCTTGTCAGATTTTGTCCAACCCTTACTTTGAATGCTAGGAATGGAAAACCAAAAGGCACTTAGCAGTGAGCACCATAACATGCTAGTACAAACAGATTAAGTTCATCCCATTTCTACATGCCAGTCCTTCACTTTTAGTTGGTGTTTAATGTAACTAAAAAAGATGCTTTTGTGATTGTGATGGAAAGGCAAGATCTTTGCGGTATTTTCTGGATCACATTTTACTGTGAAATTGTGTATTTTAGTGAATTTTCATCTTAGAAAAAGAGGCTGATTGCTTATATTTTTTTCCTCAAGTTATGCCATGAAGAAATATAATTTGCCTTTTAATAGAACCCATTCTCTCCAGTTTACTATATAGATTTGTATACCGCATACAAAAATGTTATGACTTTAATTGGAACAGACAGCATGACAGCATAATTTTATACAAGTGTTTACAATTACTACAATGGCAGCTTCCACGGAGCTCTCTGTGATTTTTCAAGAGCATTTGCAAGCATAAAGTATACATTAGGAAAAAAAAAAAAAGTTGTAATTTGCTACAGCTGTGCAAAGCGGATTAAGGAAATCTATCAGCAGTGACACAGATATTTAGAAATTGGAGATACTTTGCCCATCTGAGCACAACTGTAATATTTGGTGACATTAATAACTTTTTTAATGGGTAGGTTAAATCAAGTATTCTGTTTTAGCCTCAGACATATGGTACATAAGAAAAAGGCAGGCCTACAGGTTAGGAAATTATTCTTGTTCTTCACTTAAGGTGTGAGAGGAATCAATTACACAGAACCAAAGATCTCTGGTCCTCCAAGCCAAAGGAAAGCACAGTGTCCACTAGTGAAGCTTTGGGAAGTTTTCCAAGAGGCAAACAGTAAGACAGTATCAAAGGAGGAGTGTAAACGGCAGAAAAACACAGAGTATGGGCCTAGGAAAAAGCGATAGGAAGAGCACTTCTCCAGCAGCTTTAGTGCTGGAGCTGCGAACAGCTCCTTTTTGTTTGATGTGCCCTGTTCAGACAAGAGAATTTGCTCATTCCTTTGTAAGCATAACTGCATCAAATATATCTGGGTATTACCAGTTTGTCTTCCTAACTGCTAATTTCACAGAATCTTCAGCTCTGGCTAAGCCCTTGGGTCAAAACTAATGTTATTATTACTATATGCCACAGACATGAAACCTCTATTTTTTTATCAGATGATGCAGAATGGAAATCTACATGGAAGACTAGAAAAACAAGCAGATTTATTTTCTAAAGGGCATGTGGAACACAGACACTAAAAGGAGCTTTGTGAGCATAAGGGCAAAAGAGAACACAACACTTTGCTTAATTAGCCAGTAATGAAAAAAGCTCATTAGGGAAGTTTAATGGACTAACAGAGAGGTTAGAAAACAGCAAACTCAGTTCTTTTCCTTAAGTGATTTTACGGTGATACAAATTCTTCAGATTCATTATGCTATAGATTTATTCTTTATTTAGTTTTGAAAATATTCTCAAGACCCAAAAGATCCTCCTTGGCCTTGAACTTTGTGCTTTTGTTGTTAGATTTGTCATCTATTCAAACCAGATTAGAATAATGCAACAAGGACAGAAAGGGAAGAAAACTGGGCTGTGATTAATACACGTAAATTATGTTGAAAAAGAGGCCCATGAGAGATACTGGGTTGAAGATGGACAAAATTGCTTTTCTTCTTTAGGGAGAGGGGCAGGCAGAGCAGTATTTATGCAAGCAGGCAGATTAATTGGCTTTTGCTGAGCTCTGTGCTGCTGCAGCTAAACTGCTTCCACAACCCGACCTAATTCATTTGGAAATGCTTGGGTATTTCCTCATTCAACCACAGGACAAGAGTAGTATGCAGTGCACTGCAGAAATGATCTTGGAAAGTTGCACAGCCCCAAACCAAATAAATTTCTCATGAGCAAATTAAAACTTCATAAAACATCATTGCAGCACAAAACTGATGAGTCAAATCGGAAAAAGCTTGCTTAAAACTCTTACACTGCAGTATAAAACTGGCATTTGCAGTCAGAAAACTGGCACAGTAATTTAAATGTACTGTCAATGGCAATTAGCAACAAGCTAATAAGCATCTAAGTAACAGGACACTGCGTATCCAAGTGCTTCACAGCATTAGTGACCATTATGTTTATATATTGACAGGCCTCATTGTCTCCACTGTGCTACTCATCAGGCTAATTTCTCAGTCTCCTAATTTTCCTTATACACACAAGCTAGAAAAGCCTGTGAGTTGCTTTGCCATACACAAGATAACAAGTTGGATTTACAGATTGCCTGCTCTGAAGATGGCCCAAAAGAAGGTGCTCCTATTCCCTTGTATCACTATGAGTTTGATAGCAAAACATGTCTCATTAAGGCAGAATTTCTAGATAGGGGAAACACACTGCTTCCATGCCCTTTGTTCCACCTGAGTAATATGAGAGCAATGTTACGAGATGGAAAAATACCACAATTTATTTCTACATCAAGCCCCTGCATCTCTGCAGGACAGTAGCGAAGGCAGTCGAACACTGAGACGAGCTAAAATATATATCTAATGTGGCCATGTCTAATGGTTCCATCAAACACGCCTCTGAACATTTCAGCTCCAAGAGTCAGTATGTCAGCTTTTTGTTCTCTTTTTTTAATACATATCAATGGAAGAGGTAACATGTATATCCTTTGTGAGAACACTACTTCCAACAACTGAAAAAAACAGCAGAGAAATAAAGAAAATTGAAATGTATTATAGTTTCAAATTCTACTCTTAAGCAGACACTACAGGTTTTGGTTGGCTCGTATATTGCAAAGGTAAGTTATGGAAGAGTAAGAATAACTTTGTGAAAATAACTGGGTTGAATAACTAAGAGAGAAATGTGCTTTTGCTTAGAGTAAGGGCAAAAAGAAAATGAATGTCTAGGCACCATGCACAAAATTAAATTTATTTTTAAAACGGTAGGTCTAAAACCAGAAAAAAACTACCCTCAATGTGCTTATAATTGAAAACAGAGTGGTTAGAAGTGCCCAGTTCAGGAGAAACACATCTTAAATTTTAGCCACACTGGAGACTTTCAGGAGGCACGGTGCAGCCCCATCGCCAACCAGCCTGACCTACATTACCACTAAACATTAGAACTCGCTGATCGCATTTTATACCTGCAAAGAAGAAGTTACGACCATGCCAAGTGGCAGTCCTATAACTGTCTGTTAACAATGCAGATCTCCTTGGGAAGAATTATAATCAGACTTTATGTTAAGTAACTTTGTTACTTGACTTTGTAAACTGAAAACCAACCACACAAACAAAAAGGGACGCATTGAGCATTGAGTGTTTCAGTTGTTGTTCCTCTCTATTTCTTCCCTGCACTGGTGGTCCTGTATTTCCTCTCCTCTTTACTATGATGAGTCAGTGGTGAGAGTCTCTCTGGCTTTCAACCAGCTTTAGTGTTGATAAAGGCTGTTTTTTTTTTTTGAAAACTAACAACAGTGGTTATTAGTTTACATAACTGATAACAATTTCCACATCTCTGTGTAGAGAGTCTTGTACACCAAACACCTGGGTATCAACTTAGTATCAATAATGTCTTCCCATAAGACTAATGAGAACTTGTCATTCCATATGCCTAGTGACACCCTTTAGTTGTTGAGCTCTGTCACACTTCCAAGAGTTGCACACAGGAACCAGTCACAAGGCACATATGAAATTTAAGGACAGATTCTAGGAAAATTCTGCATCACTTTGGGGGTCAGCTGTTTCTCCACAACTCTGCATATATCTCTAAGTTCTTCCAGTAACAGTCCCTCTCCTGAGACAACCAGATTCTGTAAAGGAAATCAGATACAAATAGTTGCCAACTCACTTCAGAGTTACCGTCCTATCCATTATCAGCTATCCAGTCCAATGCCCATTCTCAAATGTCCTATTAACTATCAAGCAAGCCAAACCACGGCACACAGTGCAAATACCACTTGGGACACAAAAGAAAGGAAAAACTCCCAATCCTTAAAATTGTATGAAGAAATTTTCATCAACCCTTCATTTATTCACAGGTGTTTCAAAGGCATTAAGGAGTTAATTTTCACAGAGCCTAAATATAATTTAAAAAACTGACTTAAGGAATATAGGAGTCTAAATATTAAGTGTACCTAGGTAGCAAAATTCTACTAATAATTTTGCACTTTCTGCCTTTACTTTAGTGTAAGATATTTTGAATTCTTACACAGCAGATGCATTGTTTTACATTCAAATAGTGGTGCAGCTGCTAGTACCTAAGGTTTGAGATTTATGGATAATAACGGGAATGCACAATAAACAAGTACATTTGGATGCATATCAAACAGAAGCTGCATCAGTCAATCAAACTGCTGGACAACTGATCCAAGTTTACAGATAAGTGTAAAACAAAATAATATTCTCCAGTCAGCCAGGCTGCTTCTTCAGAAAAATATATTATGCCTTTCATAGTCCTGCACTGACATGGATAATGTAGTACTTTCCTTTTTGAACAAAGCATACCATAGAAATTTCTTTTCTAAGTCAACAAATGTGTTAAAGCAGAAAAGAATAGTCATTCTTCTGCATTGCTATCAAGAAAAAAAATATCCACCATATCAATCAGTTTGTGTAACAAGAAAAAAATTACGTGACAATGTCAGGATCTTGACACATCCCACTTTGCACTCAACACAACCGCACTTCATCTACACAGTAACTGCTGTACTGGGCACATGCTGCTTCTTTCCCAGTTCACTTATTCTGACATCTAAATTTTCATTTTTTCTGGTGTAAATACCACATTCTGTAAGAATTAAAAAAATAAACATTTCTGTGTATGCTTTTTCATGAACAAGAGACCAGAATAAAGAACCATAGCAGTCCCAATTCAAACTTGAAGCTTCATGAGGTTCTTTTTCAGTCTTTACCAATCAAAACCACTGAAAAAAAAATAATGGCATAGAGAAGAGCTCTGAATTGAATTCTTGATTGTATACCAAAAGTCAAAGGTGTTTGAACATCGTTCTCATTAACAACTCTGTGGAAAATGGCATTTTGAGTTTAACATGCACCTGGGGTGAGCAGATATAAATCAGAGCACCCTATGGTCAAAGCCGAGGGAGTAACATTCCTACTTCATTGATCATAGCAGCTGTGTCTGTTCTAAGTTTCCTTTCTCTTCTAGCTTTTTGTGGCCAGCAATTTACAACTCAGAAATCTTTTGGAACATCCCAAAGTCCCTCTTCAGCAAACTGCCTGACCCTGAAGCCAGATCCTGACCATGAGCCCAAGGCAGCGTTAGCAGTCAGAGCTCTGCAGACCTGAAGTCCAAGTTTGTTCACATCCATCACCTTGAAAATAACTTTCCATCTGCTCCTCCTGGCCTTCTACCCCTACAGCTCCATTGTTTTATACAATTAAACCCCCACAAAACTCATCTTAAAATGTAGTAGTATTTTTGTATTCCTCCTGATTTGGCTTTGTCCTTTTATGAGCTAACCACCTACTCCTTAAATATTTATCTCCTCCCACAAGATATGATCTACTGGTAAGGGATTTTGCATAAAGAGTAAAAATGGATGTGTTTGGGCAATAACCATGAATTAATTCTCTGAGCTCATATTTTTTCAAACTCCCTCCTCTTGAAGAATCTGTTAGCCTAGCACACAGCTACATTTACCGCTTTTTAGACTTTACTATCACCCTTGGAAATATTATATCCTTTGCTGCTGTTCTTTCTTCCGCTCAGACACAGACCATCTGCCATCCTGCTCACCAAACTGCTTATCAGCTTTAATATCTGTAGATACTGAAGGATATTATAGGAGTGAATTACTTTCACATATTTCTTTCTAATTTTTGGGTTAAGGAGAATACTATATTGTAATGAGAAGCTGACTAGGAAGAAAAAGCAAAAGCCCACGACAGATAGGACAGAAGGCATCTACCATAAATTTTCAATATGCACTTCCTACCCCTTATTACAAGCTTATTCAAATTCTCTTTTGGCAATCAACTTTAAATGGTTTTCAGCACACCTAAATGTTAAGCAAACGATTCCAAGTTATAGACTTTAGATTTTTTCCATCAAAACTGATCCATTTTCATGAAGTAGCAAAACACACAAATTGTTCCAGTGAAAAATGTGCAGGTGATTCTCAGATTAATCAAGCTAGAGAGTCTTTGAGTAATTCTAATGGAGTCATTCTAAGGATTGCAGCTCTAACAGTCAACTTGACAGCTGATGAAAGAGTTGGCAAAAGGAATGCACATTGCAAGGATAAGCTGTAACTATTAAAAATTTTATGTCAGCGTGTACATACTAGTTATTAGGACACATTTATATATGAAAGATCAAGATGTGAAAAACTTTAGAGCCCTGTTGTTCCAAACCACTTGATCTAGGGTTAAAATGTGAAGTCAAGGAAGATCAATCCTCTGTTGACCACTTTAAACTTGAGTAAGTCTCATTTTAAGGCTTAAGTCAGTCTCATTCTCATTTCAGTAAATCTCATTTGAACTTTAAGCTTAAGTAATTTTCATTTGCAGAACAAACTCAGATGGGAAGTTAAAATATATGGCAGACTTTTCAGGGCTTGTTCTGGGCAAGCAAATGCTCATTTGGAATTAATTTCAGCAAACCACTTGGGCAAAAACTGATTTCGCAGTGCACTTTTTCCTCTGATGGCACCTTTGGTAACAGTGTAAAAAAGAAGAAAGGAAAGAGAAAGATATTATTGTCTTTATATGTGCTGAATTCTGGCAGTCAGCTTCACGATACTGCCAACTCACTGAGTTCAGCTAAGCATTTCTGGATTTGAGATGTTTTGCTGATCCAGCAGAGCCAATGTCCCTACTCTCAGTGCAGATCTGCTCTAGCAGACACTGAATAATTTCCCTCTGTTCAGAAGCAGCCAGATATAGAGCAGCTGCGACTTTGAGTCTTCCTCACATTGTCTTATTGAAGCTTCTCAAATAGTCAGAAGAGCTAATATCGTTTACGTATCGCCTTTTAACATCTAAATATGGCTTTTAGCTAATTTGCCACACTCAGTCTCTGGTGGAGCAGGAGAGTATATCTCCCCCATTAACTACATAGGGAATTTAAGATTATCTTAATTCAGACATCTGCAGGGTGATATGAAAAACCATGCAGAACCTATGCTGCTTTCCTAACATCTGCTGCAAGATTTCTGACTGGTGCAAGAGGGTTGAGGAAAGGAGAAGTTCTGGAGGGAGAAATGGATTATTCTGAATGTACCTTCAAAGGTACAGAGAGCTCATAAAACAAGAACCAACTGAAATGGGTCACGATCTCCCCAGGCAAAAGCATCTCTGTATTTAGGAACAACTATTATTGTTGTTGATACCTTAAGAAAATGTCCTTATTACCACCCCAAACTGGGCCCAGCTTGTTATCGTTCCAGTTACAAACCCATGCAGTAGCAGTGTACTTTAGTCATAGAAGTGGCAGCTACACAATACTGTGAATATACCATTCTACTTTTCAAGTACAGGGCAGGAAGAGTTTTCTACAAAGCCAAATTGGATAGCAAATATTGGCTTATACATAAGTGAGTCCAAATTCTGAAAATTCTCCTGCTTGCATGACACAGTGGCAGATATTTTCAGCTAATAGTTTTGCCCTTTCTTTTTTTTTCCTCACATGGCATTTTCTTTTGTCTTCAAGGAATAAATTCTGAAAACAAATGTACAGGTTATAACTCTATTACTGTATGAAAGCCCTGTTATGCTCAACTCGACATGAATTCAAATTAGAATTACTGTTGACTGCAAAGTAAACAGCTTTAAGAAAATAAAAGTTGATGAGACTGATACTAGGTCTGAGCCATCAATTTTCCTTTTCTTTTCCCCTCAGTGGAAACACGTACCATGTGAAAAATTCATGGCCTCCCAGAAAATATTTGCCTTTGTCCATTTACCAGGTTGCTGCCTGACACATTGTCCCTGTCTTCTATTTAGTAAATGGTCATTTCAGCATTTAGTTTGGACAGAGAATTAACTGAGCAACCAAGATCTAACAGGACACCTCAAAAGAGCTGGTTTGTAGCATGAAGTTTCAGCACATGTATTTGGCCACAAGCACTACTACGTCCAGACTGTAAAGTATATTGGAGATAGGCAAGGATAGGCTTTATTTTATATTAGTCTTAACCTTTTTTGATGTTTCTCTGACAACAGGAATCACCTTACATGTCTGATATATATTACAGAACAGGTTTTTACTTTAAAAAATAAGCCTCAGCCTTTCTTTGCATGCAAGGACTTAAGTTCTTCCTTTTCAAATAAGTGCTACTCTCATGGATGCTCTTACTTAATAAGCTTAAATCTATCCTACTTCAGACAAACAAGATTGTGCTAATCTGCCAAAGCAGGTCAATTATGTGTAGACTGCAACAGCAGCAGGCACATAAAAAGTAAAAACTCTGTCCAAAAAACGTACTACTACCATGTAAAGAGCTACAGGGGCAAAGTCATCTCAAGGAGCCCATTCAGCCAGCTGTCCATGTTCCGTGTGGTACCTGACGCAGAGCAGCTTCAGTTAATTCCTCCCATCACCAAGCTACAAGGACTTTGTTACTTGCCAAACCAAACAAGTTACTGAGGGTAGGGGAGTTATAAAGCTATGGTGGGAGACTGCAATGCAACTGCAGGGCACTGGCTTGCTTTTATCACACAAGCAGGCAGTTATCACAGGAAAGCTAATATGCACTGTAAATCTACATCGTAACTTGCAGTGACTTGTTACATAGACATAACCTAAACCAAAACCTAATTTAATCTGCCACCTGTTTTTAAATGTTGCAGCAAAATTTATAACAATATTACAGAACTGGACACGATCTATGATCTGTAATATGCAAAATTCTAGATTATTCTAATAGTCTGTTCTAGCTTCCAAAAGAAATTATAAATTTATATTGACTGATTTTGTCTTAAATACATAAATAGCCAAATATTCCCATTTTTCCAGTGGATTAAGACATTAACTACTATCATAAAAGATTGAATCATCTTATCGGACATATTTCCTTAGTCACAATGTTTCCAGTGTCTAGAAAATGAATAATAATTGTCTGAGAATGGTAGTAATACATTGGTAAGCACCATTTTTACTTGGAGTTGTTCAGACATTTACACATATGGATTAACCAAGTTTCACAAGTTTCTTTTGAAATAAGCCATCTCTTCTCTGAAAGTGTAAAGATCGCATTTTGATGGGTTTAAAGGATTTAAGGCTTTGAATATTTACTTAACACTGACAAAACCTAACCAAAAGTGTTGCCTAAAACTTGGAGACTGATAAAGACAGCAAATTAATATGGCATTAATATGAGATGGAAAAACTTCACCGTACCAAAATTACCATTTGTTTTTATATATTAAGATATATATACAATTATAACTGTTAATCTCCACAGACCAACAAGCTCCTCCAAAATTATACTCTCCCTCTGTCAGTGTACTGAATTATCCGTCATCTGTAGACAGTAATCCATGGGTATCTCCTCCCCCAGCAGGAGCCAGCTACTACATTAGAGTTGTTCAGCTTCACAGAAAATAAGATTTTCAGAAGGACGTATTAAATCCAGAGAAATACGGAATATCATCTCATTATCAAGAAAACTGCATATTTGTGAGGCAAATCCCAAGCTAATATAAATAATTCAGTTGGAGGGTTCAAATGTGTTTACTATCTTTTATATGATTAGTTCTCCTGAGAAACAATATGCACCAGTATAGTCTTTTGCAGGATCAAGTCTTAAGTCAATATCATCCATTTTGTAAACTCCAGCACGTTCTATAACATGGATGAGCATTAAGGCATAATTGCGTTTTGTGTTTTCTCTAGGGTAGGGCAATACAGTAAAAATACACATTTTACTATACCAGAGATTTCAAGTCTAGCAGTTCATCACTAGAGCTACTTGGGAAAGAGAAGAAAAAGCTAAGTCTTTCTCTTCAAGAAAAGAAACAAGAAAAGACACTGACCCACTGTCTTTTCTGTGATGTGTTCAAAGCATTCATGTGGAAGAGAGGAAAATTAGGTCAAGCAGAAGGAGGACTTGAACCTGGGTTTCACCTGTTACAGACAAATATTCTGTTCTTTGCTAATTTGGGGCCTCTTTTCCTGTATCAGATCAGAACTATTTTCTTCTGAACCTGAAAAAGCTTTCCCAATAAAAGCACTGTCGAGGCACATAAAAAGCTGCAGTGCTGAAAAGGCAACCTTTTTTCAAGAAAAAAGTCAGTTTTATTAAAAAAAACACCCCATAAACCATGTTAAATTTAGATGCTGCCTTTCACAAACAGCCTACACAGTGGATATTTTTGCCTGATAAGCATCAGGTATTCATCCCTTTCTGTATCTTCAGAGATAATTGGAACCAACTCCTTTGGAAACAAAATGGAATGTGGACATCTGTTCACTGTAAACACATAAAGAACATTTTGGACATTAAATTAAACTGCAAATTACATTTGTTATTCCATTAGGTGGCAAAAGTAAAAGTACATATAAGGAAGAGAGGGAAGTCTATATGAGGCAGACCAGACAGCGCTTGAAAAGAAGTTTGTGACTTAGGCATTCACCTGGAAGATGGGAAACAGGTCAAGCAGACTAAGAGAGGGAGTGAAGGCCACATGCTGTGGAAATTTGGGAAGAAATAAAAGCAAAAGCACGTGGCAACTATTGAGTGTTAACAGAGATTAGTAGAGAGTGAAGAGTCACTAACAGGAATGTAATTCAGACACTGAAGGGGAAAAGCCCCTCAAATGGGGAGGGAAAAAAAGTAGATGTGTTGGAGTAGAAGATAAAAGAGGGGGAAAAAAAAAAGAAAAACAAAGAAACTAGAGTAGGAAATTAAGACAAGTGAGCCAAGAAAGAACTGTTATCTTAAACAGCACAATATACAGTACCCTCAAATCTTTTCCTTTTGATGATGATAACTGAGCTGGAGATGGAAACAAGATCAAAGAGCAGAACTACTTGCAAAAATCAAATAGGCAATGACAGGCAGAGGCTGGCTATTATATTCAATTGTTCAGCAGTTCAGTGCTGGTTTTTTCATATAGAATCATAGAATCAC